>NW_020824769.1:0-53089 GCF_003285875.2 Drosophila novamexicana
GGGTGGACTGATCACCACCCGATTCCTAGAGAACAAGTAAGAGGTTCTAGTCGGGAGCTCCCGACAAGGGGATACCCTAAACCCTCTTCTTCCAACATCAAATGCATATATATATTCTATTTTAGAAGCGATTTGTCAAGTTTGGTGACTCTAGCTCATATTATTTACCAAAATTGCCCAAAAATCAGGATATCGATATCGATTTTTATCGACTTGCTTGGAAACGGAGTAAGTTATCGATTATCGGAAACAAACTCGATCTGCGCAGGCACTAGGAGCACCTACATCTGAAATTTCAAGTCTCTAGCTCTTATAAATTCTAGGATCCTTGCGTCATACATACGGACAGACGGACGGATTAAAAATGGGTATAAGGGTACATTGTATTTGTGCAAAATTCAAATGTATGTAACGGGCAGAAGGAAGCATCTCCGACCCCATAAAGTATATATATTCTTGATCAGCACCAATAGCCGTGTCCATCTAGCCATGTCCGTCTGTCCGTCCGTCCGTCTGTCCGTCTGTCCGTATGTATGAACGCAAGGATCTCAGAACCTACAAGAGCTAGAGACTGAAATTTTAGCTGTAGGTCCTCTTAGTCCTTGTTTCCGATAATCGATAACTTACTCCGTTTCCAATAAAAATCAATATCGAAATCCTGATTTTTGAGCAAATTGTATAATGGAGAGCTAGAGTCACCAAACTTGATATGTTGCTTTTAGAATAGTACTTATATATATACCAAGTCTCTTTCATTTTATACCTATCGCCACCTCCCGCGTCCCCCTAAAAGCTAATAACCAACTTGTATATTCCACCAATTTAAGCCAAAATTAAATGCAATTAAGTTTTTGAGAATTAAAATATTCTATACCACCATAATATGTACTGTAGAAAAGAACATTCAAATCGGTTAAGAACACAAAAGTTATTAAAGAAAACGTTTTGGCTGGATTTGTGCTTGCAGCAGCTAGAGAAATGGGAAGAATTTCTGTATACAAAATGGGTTTTTTTCTCATTAAGACTCAATTGTTAGTGCGGTCTCTTGTGAGTTCGAATCCTACCGAGGAAAATATATTTTTTTTATTTATTTTTATTATTAATAAAGCAAAAGAGCGCGTAGCGCGAGCTTCATTTGGTGTTGGAAGAAGACGGTTCAGGGTTTCTCCTATCGGGAGCTCCCGACTAATCCTCTTACTTGTTTTTTTTCTATTCTGGACTAAAAATCACCACCGAATAGGAAAAAGCTTTTTCTCTGAAAGCGTGGCAATTATTATGACATGGATCTACGGGACTATACAAGAAGAGAAGAAAACTAATTTGACTTATTATTTAAGGCGGGGGATGACGTTGATATTGATATGACATTTCAATGGCAATGCTCACAAGCTCGATTCATGCAGCAATAATATAATAGTCAACGTTGAGAAAGAAACGACGACAAGGCTTAGATTTTTGCAAAGCACTTGCACTCAGTCTTTTACCCAAATACAGAGTACGATGCTGAAATAATAGGTGAGGTAAGCAAATTTTTGGATTCTCCCTGTCAATTGAATTTGTCATTAAACCAGAACACAATTTCAGAAACATAAATAAATAAAATAATATTCGTAAAGCCTAACAAATGGCAGGGTATCATAAATTCGTTGTTCTTCCAAACGCATCATATATTCAACGCCCATGCTTAGATTGGCTTACATCCCAAATCAATGGATATGCCTTGATAATGCTCAAACCAAATAAGATTGGTTAAAAATTGAAGAAGATTGTGTATCATCGTACCATCCCATAAATTTGCTGGGACGTTCTTTAAAGTATGTTTAAAAATACTATGCACTTTGAATGTTACCTGTGCTGGAAAATCTTTCCAATACCCACACCAGCTTGGGTGCGCAAGAGGACACGGAACAATTGAGCAATGCTATCGAATCTTAAAAATCATTACAAATGTGTTTGCTGAGGTCTTTTAGATGTCACACAGGCGCTTAATAGATAGTGGACCTTATATTTATTACTCAAAATTACAAAATAGCTACCTGCACCATATTACCTCATAATAAATCCATATCTTACTATCAGAATATTTTATGTCCAACCCCATGAGTTCATTCAAACTATACGCTATGAACGCCTGAGTGCCCCAACGAAATGTGCTACAACCAGTCCCACGACACATTTTTCACAGCTAACATATCCATCAGTCGTAATGTCGAGCCAGCTAAATACGCTAATGATACTGCCATCATTGTAAGGTTGTTGAATCGTAGTTCTTGCAAGAAGCCAGGAACATTCAATGGCATCACTATACTGACTCCCCGAAATAGTTAGAAATGTACTTGGACCGAAGACAAACATAGAAGCTCAATATAAAACAAATGGAACTCAAAGCCAAAAATGTAGTCCCAGTATGAGAAGCGTATTACAGCTACGGGGTGAGGTAAGATGTACTTTATACAATAATGAGATGTTATGTCTCGAAAACATACTTTCCATCCCCTCTACTCAAGAGCCATAACAGCAATCCATCATCGAACAAAATGTGAAATTCGAGAATCTAACCTTATTTTACTCAAAACTGGATTTCGATATCGATTTGAGCGATTATTGGAACACGTATTGCGCGGGCACTATCACTCTAGCACTTATAAGTTCTTAGTTTGAAGCGATCCTAAATACGGACGGACAGGACTTTGCTTGATCGATTCCGCAATTAATGCTGATCAATAATATATATTGTATTCGGAAATGCTTCCTTCTGTCTGTTACCTACATTTGCACAAAACTCTTTGCCCATTTTCAATCGTTTCAGTGTGTTAAAAAAAAACGAACAGAGTTTCTTTCCCTTCATCAAATGAATGAATTTTAGCTATGATCTTAAAAAATACTTTGAATTTTAAAGTATATTTTTAGGTAAACTCGTTTAGTATTCTTCTAGTATTCTTTTATTTCTCGTTTTTGCTTAATACCTATATAATCAAGTAAGACGAGGGCACCTCGTCGAAAATGCACGACGAAAAGATATAAGTGACTAGATCAGGTTGGCCGCTGTTGCTGACCAATAATATATAAATTTTAGGGATAGGGGTGCCCTCTCAAAAAGATTAAACTCTTTTAGCCATTTTGCTATGAATTTTATACTTGTTTAACACTTATTTGTTTAATTATGATTACATTAAATTTTTGCACAGCTTAATTTTGCACATATTAAATAAATTAACGATTGAATCTATTGTTCTATTTTTAGTTTCGTTTAGAAATCATTAAATAACTGCAAATCTTTCTGGTCAATTGCAGTGGTGGGCTTCCAATCCGTTTCGGGATAATCATCAAAATTTGTTGTATCACCATCATGATGGACATCAGGTAAATTGGTGGCTGCAATAAACACACAAAACGGTTAATAATTAAAGACACACTATAACAGTGTCAGTTTTAATCTAAGCTATCCTGTATACAGAATTGAACGTGACTTATGCAAGATTTGTTTATTATTTTAATCATATGATCGTTACAAATATGTATGTTCGGTTCGTTTACAAACAAGGGATTAGCACTTATTACGATACGCGTATGGACTTTCCTTTTGCACAGTCCTAATTCCAAAATGGAAAAACTTTCGATATGTATGTGTGTTTTTTGTGTTGATGTTAACATAGAAGGAATTTGTAATTTATACCTGAAGCACGACGTTGGATTTAAGGTGTCTACCAGTCAGGTACTCTACTCTAGCGCACTGTTACTTTTAAAGAAAATCTATATTTACATTTTACGAATGTATTCAGTTGTCGGAATGTGCCTAGTACTGTGTTTAATACATTCTCTTCATTCTAATCTCTATCTCCAATCATCATGGCTAGACTGACATAATTCATCGTATACATCCATTCGTTTTTAGGCGACTAGTTTACAATCAAAATGAGTCTGTGTTGTTTGTACCACTTACCTTAAGCTTCTTGTTAGACGTCATTCCAATTTAAGTTCTTGAACCACCGATGCCTCTTAACGTCATCAGCACCATTCTGCGGTATTATAGAGAAAAAGAAGGCAACAAATTAAACTTTTTTATAATAAAAATCCTGAGCTTGGTCAAAATATCTTGAAAAACAAAAAAGTTTTCCATACAACAACTTTATTTTCGACCGTTCGTTCACATGATAGTATTTGATAAAGTGGTCCGATGTTATTAGGATTTTATAATATATGAAAAGCATAGTAAATTTAAAAAAAAATACTTCATGACAATACCTTTCAAACTGAGAGGCTAGCTCGCATAGAAACATACAGTCTAACAGACGGACATGGCAATATCGCCTCCGCTGTTGATACTGATCAAGAATATATTACTTTGTGGGGTTGGAGATACTTCCTTTAGTATCAATCGAAAAAATTGAAATATCAGCACATACACAGCACAAACATGTAAGAGGTTCTAGTCGGGAGCTCCCGACTAGGGGATACCCTAAACCCTCTTCTTCCAACATCAAATGCATATATATATTCTATTTTAGAAGCTATATGTCAAGTTTGGTGAATCTAGCTCTTATTATTTACCGAAATTGCCCAAAAAACAAAATATCGATATCGGTTTTTATCGATTGCTTGGAAACGGAGTAATTTATCGATTATCGGAAACAAACTCGATCTGCGCAGGCACTGGGAGCACCTACGTCTAAAATTTCTCTAGCTCTTACAGGTTCTGAGATCCTTGCGTTCATACATACGGACGGACGGACGGGCGGATGGACGGAGGGACTGACAGACAGACGGACATGGCTAGATCGATTCGGCTATTGATGCTGATCAAGAATATATACTTTATGGGGTCGGAGATGCTTCCCTCTGCCGGTTACATACATTTGGATTTTGCACAAATACAATATACCCTTATACCCATTTTTAATGGGTTCAGGTTATAAAAACGATAACTACAAAACGAGATTTGATCTTACTATTCCAGAATCTAAATCAGAAATATAAAAAAAAAAAGGATTTCGATATATTTTATCGATAGCTTAGAAACCGGAAAAATTATCAATTATCGAAAACAAACTCGTTCCACGCTTGGGTACCTACATACGCATAGACGGACGGCTAGACGGGACGGGACAGACATGGATGCCTAGATTATAGGGGTAGCATGACTATCATGGCTTTATATGCTGAGGTTGACTACCTCGAAAGAGGGTGACGATACTTCTGGTGTACCTCAAGGCAGTTATCGTGGACCTTTTTTTTTTCTTAATGCACATGACAACCGGACATGGCTAGATCGATTCAGCTATTGACGCCGACAAGAACCTGAGATAAAAAACATCATAAGCAATTAATTTGTCCAGTCTTTTATCATGGTATTTTATTGAAGCTAGTATCTCTAATTATTACGAAATACTCAAAAATAACATTTACTTCCTACCTTCATGTTACCCAGTCTCTTTGTTCGGTCATTTACCAACAACTTTTTTATTAGGTCTTTAGCAATGGATCCATGTGGCGCTCCCATTCAATTTTGCCGCTCAATATCTTTTCGTAAATGCCAAATGGTTGCTCATCTAAAATGGCGGATACCCCACGAGCATTTCATAAATAAGTACACCTGTAAAAAATGAACGAAATAATATTATGGTGAAACATAGGCTTCAGTATAACATACCCAACGCCCACCAGTCGACTGCCTTGTTGTGGCCTTTAGATTGTATTATCTCTGGAGCTATATATTCAGGCGTGCCGCATAATGTCCATGTTCGATCACGGAGCTTTTTAGCAAAGCCGAAATCGGTTATCTTTATATGGCCATCTCTATTTATTAACAAATTCTCTGGTTTTAAGTCCCGATATATAATTTGCAGTGAGTGCAGGTATTCAAGAGCACTGACAATTTCAGCTGCATAGAAATTCGCTGAAGAAAAAAAGCTTTTATTTTTTGTGGGATCGACTTAGGTCCAACTTACAAGTTTGACTAGTAAATTTCCCTGCATTGCGCAGATATGTAAACAGCTCACCGCCGCAAACATAATCAAGATCATGTATAGATTAGACTCATCCTTGGTGGACCATTCTCTGTAAGACGAAGAAAGGAAAGATTATAATTACAAGATAAAGCAGATTAAAAGGTTTTAATGATAAATGTCGTCAATCCGTCATTTCTAATATGTAAGTCAATCAAGTATTGATAATATGTTTTTATACCCTGAACCCATTTAAAATGGGTAAAAAGGGTATATTGTATTTGTGCAAAATCCAAATGTATGTAACAGGCAGAAGGAAGCATCTCCGACCCCATAAAGTATATATTCTTGATCAGCATCAATAGCCGAGTCGATCTAGGCAAGTCCGTCCGTCTGTCCGTCCGTCCGTATTCGTCGCAAAAAAGCAAAGGCAGCACTCTGCAGTTGAGTTAAACAAGAAGCGAGTACCAAAAAGATTTTCGCATTACGAAACAAGAACTGCTACCAGCTTCGCGACAGCTTTAGAGCCCAGGTTCAAAAAGTTCGGATTTTTCTATGCTTCCAATGCCGATGAAGCGGCAAAATCTTTAGAACAAGAAATATTTTCTATACTGCCAAAAAACTCACTCCAGCCATCAGTTCCACCAACACTACCAGCAGCCCCTCTGCAAGAAAACAAACCTAAACAAGTAAGAGGTTCAAGTACGGAGCTCCCGACTAGGAAATACCCTGAACCCTCTTATTCCAACACTAAATAAATTTAAAAAAAAGTTCCCTTGGCTGGGTTCGAACTCGCAACTAACCAAATTACTGCTGTCGACTCTACTCAACAGCCACACCAAGAAAAAAAAAAGTAAGAGGTTCTAGTCGGGAGTTCCCGACTAGGGGATACCCTGAACACTCTTCTTCCAACATCAAATGCATATATATATTCTATTTTAGAAGCTATATGTCAAGTTTGGTGACTCTAGCTCTTATTATTTTCCATAATTGCCCAAAAAACAGGATATCGGTATCGATTGCTTGAAAACGGAGTAAGGTATCGATTATCGGAAACAAACTCGATCGGCACAGGCACTAGGAGCACATACATCTAAAATTTCAAGTCTCTAGCTCTTATAGGTTCTGAGATCCTTGCGTTCATACATACGGACGGACGGACGGACGGACGGACGGACGGACATGGCTAGAATGACTCGGCTATGGATGCTGATCAAGAATATATATACTTTATGGGGTCGGAGAAGCTCCCTTCTGCCTGTAAATGCATTTTGCACAAATACAATATACCCTTATACCCATTTTTAATGGGCTCAGGGTATAAAATTCGCATGCTATATTTGTTAAAAAAGATTGGATAATAAGAATCGAAGATATTTTAAAATGCATTTGTCATTCATATTATTCGTCCAAGAAAGACTCCAATGTAGAGCCTTGGTTGTTGTAGCAGCTACTCCTATGAGCTGCAGGCCACGACCATACAGCAAATGTTGTCGGCATGGGGAAAACAAAAAAATTTCTTAGAATTACATATGTGTCACCCAAGTAAACCTTCTGGATTAGGTCTACAATTAATTAATCGGCTCACAAAGCGGTCAGTCTGGTGAATAATTGGCGAAGTTACGGTTACCACAGTTTTAATGATCGTTAGAAATCTAAAGCTAAATAAAATATGGGAAATCTAAGGCTTGTTCTCCTACCCAAGCCATATTACGGAATATTTTGTATAACGTCCTTTTTCGACTGCCTCTCCCGATTGATAAAAGTATTATTGAATTAGCAAGTAACATGGCTCTCATAATCACCGACATACGAATCAAGCTAACGCAGTATTTATCGTATACACTAATGGTTAGCATTCGTAGTAGTAGCCGGAAAAAAAACGATCCCCAAAATCCTCTTCGGAAAATGAGTTGCAATGGTTTTTTGGCGAAGTTTTAGATTTGGGCGATCGACTTCAAACTTTCAAAGCCCCCAAACCGAACTTACCGTGTTTATCGATTAAGGATAATCCATCCGAAGCTATTTTAAATTAATGTAATATGGTTTCATGAACATTTTTTGTTTGCAATCAAACATATTGTAAAAGATCTGTTCCCGAATTGTTTTAAGCCAATTTCAAAGGAATTATTTCAGACATGTTTCTCATTTCATCAGTATATTATATATATTTCAGGAAAATGTAAGGTCCAGATACATAGTACTTACAAGGAGATGACGAAAGGATGTCGTATTTCACGCAATATATTTCGTTCATTCTTAACATGTTCAATTTGTTTAAGGCGTATGACTTCTGTCATAGCCAAAATTTTCATAGCACAGTATTTTTCGGAAATACGATCACGGCATAGACAAACCCGTCCAAATGTACCAGTGCCTGAAATCAAAGAGAGAAATACGAATTAAGCAAGAAATGACAATAAGGGTCAAATACATAAGCTTGAGAACACGAGCTTATTCGGTTGTGCGGGTGATGTTTTCTGGATTCTCTTTTTTTTCGATTTTATATCGCTTGTAATTTTAGGTACCATCCGAATCGTATCAATTAAAAACGCCAACATTTTCAAACACATATTCTTTTCATGCATTGTACTCGTTGAAGATGGTTAATAAATTACATCATTAATCAGTGTGCTAATGTTCCATACATACAGGCAGAAGGAAGACCCCATAGAGTATATATACTTGATCAACATAGAAAGTGAGTTCATATTGGCATGTCTGATATAGATAGATAAATTAAATTAGTCGTAGGTTCTCCTAGTTCCCGCGCAGCACCAGCGTTTTTTCCTTGTCCTTTTCTCAAGCAATTGATTCAAATCGATATCGAATCCTATTTCATAAGTAAATATGTTAAACTTCAAGAATTGTCTATAAGGACCATGTATCTTTCATTTTATAGCTATCGCCTTAATAATTTCAGTATACATGTGCTTTATTGAATTCTATAATCATAACTTCAATTGCGATTGTATTGCGTTCAATGCTGTGTATTATGTGTGCAATTTAATTCATTTTTGGTGTGGTTCTGGCAACAAAATAATACGGTCGGTGCGAGCTCGACACCAGATGAGAGAACTTCCGACTAGACCACTCTTACTTGTTGAGGATGAATCCTTGTGGCTTGGTCTATACAATGATTTGAATTTCAGTGTAGTAGTGTGGTGCAGGACAAGACTTTTTTTTGCATTTCTGATCATTACTTAAGAATCTAATAACCGATTTTAAAGTCTTAACTCTTCCTAGAAGCTATTATTTTGTAAATTTTAAAATGTTGTTTTTTTTCCTCACCCCTGTATTACATAATTACTTTAATGTATACCATTTAATCTTTTATGATATGTATATCATTTTAGAAAACCTGCCCGATACACATCTTACACATCTGCATAGAGAATGAATAGAATAGAATATGCATTTGCCATGAAATATTTTGACTTTTGAAAACTTTGCGAAACGGGTAGCCCAAAGTTTGAAGTTCTTGTTGAAAGCTGTTGCCTGTATTACACCACAATGTAAATCATAATTCTCCATTTTTATCACAATCCCAGGAAAATGTTATGTGAAACTAGGGCAAAACTGGCTGAATGTCTAAAAAAAAAAAAGCATCAATGGTGGGTCTTCTACGATTGACAGATATAGCCATGTCATTAAATTGTTACATGTGCCTATGCAAAGTATTGATGTTTTCTCTGCCTCTGAAACACCCAAGCTTGACACGAAATCTCAAGAATGCACTAGTCAAAAGAAGCACTACATACTTTGGGAGATCATACCATTCAAAATGTGCTTATACCATTGCAGATCACGCTTTGAATTATCAAAAACCTTTAGAGACCTTAAGATACGCAAGGATATCCCAAAGATTTGGACCATTGGAGGATATTTGTTCTATTTTGACATCATGAAAAAAAAACAGCAGCTCAGAACTCACTCCGAGTCACTGCCCAGCTTTTGAGCAACAAAATAATACGGATAGTTAATATACATATCCTGTATCAACTATACTAGAAACTACATATAAAGTTTGGGGCTCTAGCTCTTAAAACCTAAGAGCTTCGCTTAAAAACATCTTAGAACAAGTAAGAGGTTCTAGTCGGGAGCTCCCGACTAGGGGATACCCTGAACCCTCTTCTTCCAACATCAAATGCATATATATACTATTTTAGAATATTTGTCAAGTTTGGTGACTCTAGCTCTTATTATTTACCAAAATTGCCCAAAAAACAGAATATCGATATCGATTTTTATCGATTGCTTGGAAACGGAATAAGTTATCGATTATCGGATACAAACTCGATCTGCGCGGGAGCATCTACATCTAAAATTTCAAGTCTCTAGCTCTTATAGGTTCTGAGATCCTTGCGTTCATACGGACGGACGGACGGACTGACGGACGGACAGACAGACAGACATGGCTAGATCGACTCGGCCATTGATGCTGATCAAGAATATATACTTTATGGGGTCAGAGAATATTCCTTCTGCTTGTTACATACATTTGGATTTTGCTCATATACAATATATCCTTATACCCATTTTTAATGGGTTCAGGGTATAAAAGGGAAGTAAAATATCATTACAGAATAAAGTCGCATTTACCATGCTGTTGGAATGCGAAGCAGACACGCATGAATGTGTGTGTACATGTATACAGAAATTCTTAAAGTTTCGCTAGCTGCCCCATCCAATTATGCATTTGCGAATAACTTTGTTTTTTTCTTAACCGATCTTTATGAAATTTTCTACAGTATATCTTATTGTACCATAAAATATTTGTGTATTCTGAAAAAGTCAATTGCATTTAAATTGTTGCTTAAATTGGTTGCAATATAAATTGGGTTTTTAACTTGATTTATAGCTCTGTGGTGGTAGCGGGAGGTGGCGATAGGCATAAAATGAGAGATACTTGACATATATATATTCTAGAAGCAACATATCATGTTTGGTAACTCTAGCTCTTTTTTTACCCAATTTGCTCAAAAAACAGGATGTCGATATCGATTGCTTGTAAAAGGAGTAAGTTATCGATTATCGGAAACAAACTCGATCTACGCAGGCACTAGGTCTCTAGCTTTCAAGTCTCTAGCTCTTATAGATTCTGAGATCCTTGCGTTCATACATACGGACGGAGTGACGGACGGACGGACGGACTGACAGACGGACGGACAGACAGACGGACGGACGGACAGACAGACAGACGGACATGGCTAGATCGACTCGGCTATTGATGCTGATCAAGAATATATATACTTTATGGGATCGGAGATGCTTCCTTCTGCCTGTTACATACATTTGCATTTTGCACAAATAAAATATACCCTTTTTATCCATTTTAAATGGGTATACAAATTTTCCAAAAGTCCATTATTAATTAAAATATTAAACTGTGTATAGTCGCCCGGACTCATAACAAAGCCTGATCGTGAAGTCCCGGTATCGGGCAGCAGGCTACGCGGGTCTGGGCTTCCACATCTTGTCGGTCATAAGCACTGATATCATATACAGTGGACCCTCGGTTAACGTACACAATTGGTTCCAGCATCTTGTTCGTTATGCAAGACGTTTGTTAAGCAAAACCATTATTCCCATTTCCAATCAATGTTAAATAATATAATGCGTTCAAAGTTGAAAAAAAATACACTCTTATATGTTTCAATTTGATCTTTTATTTAAAGAAAGTAATATTAAATGCAACAAAACGTTAAAGAACTGAAAAAATTACAACCAAATATTTTAAGTTCAGCTTTTATATGAAAGAAAGTTTAATTAACGTATAAATTTTTAAGGAACTGAATATGTATTGACAGAAGGAGACAATCTAAAATGTTGTAAATGCATACCTAGTTTTTTAAACCAAAAACTGCCTAGAGTTCGTTTTGTTTCTGACGTCGCTTCAAAATTTGTTGAAATAGACACAGCATTGTCGTTGAATGTTGCACGTATATCCTCTGTCTAATTGGGGTGATGCTTTTTAACGTATGATGCCACAGATTCCCATGCTTTGAGCATTTCTCTGATTGCAACTAGACGGTTGCTGTTCTTCTGTTATCTCCTCGTCAGATAAAGTCTGCTTTTCAACATCTTGCTGTAAAGCACATTGCAATTCTACAAGCTCTTCGGTAGTAAGATCTTCACTCTGCTCTGGCACAAGCTCAGCGATGTCATTGCTATCCACCTTTTTCGTTGGTCGTTATGCGAAACTTCGTTCGTTAAAAGAAATTTTTTTCCCAAAAAAATTTGTTCGTTATGCGGGGTTCGTTCGTTAACCGAGGGTCCACTTGACACAGACGTCTTTGTGATCATTCGTCAGCTCACGACCATTTCATTGGCTTGTGTATGGATGGCTGTAATGAGTATCTACGTACATTTGCGAATGCAGTCGCCCAAAATATATTTTGCGGCCACATCTGTATTCTTCGCTTGCATTTTTAACTTTTTTACTACGTTTACTGCCGAATTATATAGAAAATGTCAACAACTCCCGCGAAAGTGTTTTAAGCCTGTCACATCGCTTGCTTAGGTCCAAGATGACTACCTTGAGGAACACCAGAAGTAACGTGAACCCGTTTAGAGGTAGTCAGCCTCACCATTACTCTTTGGGTCCTACCTTTTAAATAAGAATTAATCCAAAGCAAAAGAGACAGGGGGAAACCTATTCGATCAAGTTTAATAAGTAAAATGTCATGGTGCACAGAGTCATATGATATTTGAAATTGTAATTACAAACAACACATCATTACAAACAATATTCAAATGTTACATGCCCGATACCCTTTTACAAAAACAATGCAAGCCGCAAAAATGAAACTGACACACTAAATTGGTAATTCCAGCTATAACTTTGGTCAATTGGTGGAAACCAACTGTACGAAAGCTTTTGGTTTACCCATGTTTAAATTTTCCACATGCGAGAACTGAATAACAAAGTAATATCTAAAAATTTTAGAACAAAACTTGCCACTGGCAAAGCCGGGTACTACCCGCTGGTTTATTTTACATTCTAAAATAATAATGTTCAATTAAGATTATTTTTTATCTGTACTAACTATTTCAATTTTAGCTGTGGACTCTAATAACGTCTCTGACAAAATTAAACTGGTGAAAAGGGTCATAGCTGGCCGGACAGGCAAATAAAATACCTCCAACGTTGCGATTAGGCTCTTACCGTTTAATTTGTATACTCTTGTATATTAAATACTTAGGTTGACGCTCGCTTGTCGACCATTAATTTATAATAAATACAAAATAAATGAAATACATAACTAACAAATTTTTGGTTATGGTCATATTGGCAAGCAGCTGGCGCAAAGCGCAAGAGTTTTGTACAAATGTGCACACAAGCATACATTTAGATGCGAGTGTTCCTTGTGAATTCAAAAATAGATTTCTATTGATATACATATAAGTAGTTATGTATGCTGCCATAAAAACGTAATGCTGGTAAAGTATGAGGCTAGTGCAACTAGCTCGATCGGATAATTAAGGATTGCGAATTTTGAACCGGGCAGCCGATCCACGGCTGGAAAATAAAACGACTAACTTTAAAAATCTTTTTTTTAAAAAAATTTTACGAGAGAAAAAAGTATATACCCTTTATTTGGACACTTAAATCTACCAAAAACGTGGTCTGTCTTTGCCGTTTATTGGCTGTCATATAGCGTAACGTAATGTAGGGTGTATGATAACTCTGGTTAGTTGCTGTGTCTTTCGGCATTGATTTGTGTAATTTGTCATACTATGCAATATGCATTTAGGTCATTTTATTAATAACAACTGCAAACCGCAAGGCGCCGAAAATTGTTTATAATTTAATATTCTCAATTCGTTTGTGTAATCGCGCCAAGACAAGCATCCAAGGTGAGCAAGCTATGTCACCACTATCCTCCCTACCACCAACAGCTCCTAGCTATAGTATATGAATTTTGGGCAAATTGCCAAAAAACAATTTTCATAACATACGCTTATAAATTTTCGGAATATATATAATATACAGAATAAACCTATACGGTCTATTTACAGCGGTTAAACGACTATATAGTTTTTAGACCTTAAGCAATTTCCGTCTGTCGTTCCTTCCATCAATCTCGGAGTCTATAGGACCTAAGGGCTCGATAGTTTGCCCCGTTTTCCAGCAATCGATAAGAATCGATATCAAAACATAGCTATTTAGCATATCACTATTTTTGTTTTATACCCTGAACCATTGAAAATGGGTATACGGGTATATTGTATTTGTGCAAAATGCAAATGTATGTAACAGGCAGAAGGAAGCATCTCCGACCGCATAAAGTATATATATTCTAGATCAGCGTCAATAGCCGAGTCGATCTAGCCATGTCCGTCTGTCTGTCCGTCCGTCCGTCCGTGTGTATGAACGCAAGGATCTCAGAATCTATAAGAGCTAGAGACTTGAAATTTTAGATGTAGGTGCTCCTAGTTCCCGCAGATCCAGTTTGTTTCCGATAATCGATAACTTACCCCGTTTCCAAGCAATCGATAAGGATCGATATCGATATCATGTTTTTTGGGCAATTTTGGTAAATAATAAGAGCTAGAGTCAACAAAATTGACATATAGCTTCTAAATAGAATATATATGCGTTTGATGTTGGAAGAAGAGGGTTCAGGGTATCCCCAAGTCGGGAGCTCCCGACTAGAAGCTTTTAATTGTTTTAATTTCAGATTGTCTCCTTCCACCCAATATATATTCAGTTTCTTAAAAAATTTTATACGTTTCATTGAACTTCCTTTCAATAAAAGCTGAATTTAAAATATTTGGTGTGTTTTTTCAGTTCTTTAAAAGTTTTTTGCATTTTATATTACTTTCTTTCAAAAAAAGTTCAAATAGAAACATATTAGAGTGTATTTTTTTCGACCTGGAACGCATTATTTAATTTTTCATTGATTGATATGGGAATAATGGTTTTGCTAAGCAAAAGTTTTGCATAACAAACAAGATGCTGCAACCAATTGTGAACGTTAAACGTTTTCACTATCCTTACCTTATGTGATGAAGGTGCACGTTAAGACGGGGTTTCGGGAAATTCCATCCGTAAGTGTGCAAAATCGCGAAAAACATTTGTATAAAACTTTTTTGTTTACCATCCAATCGGCCTCAAACTTATTTTCAAAAATCTTTGTTCAAATTCATTTGAGGAGTGTTTCACACTTTTCGAAAAATCCATTCCTCCTTGGTGGAGGTCAAAGATTTGGTGCGATTCTAAGACTTTTAAGATTTCTAAGTTTTAAGATTTGTCCGATTTGGTTCAAACTTATTTTCAAAGCTCTACATAGGAACTTAAATAATACTTGTTCCAGCGATCAGTGGTAAATTTGCGGAAAACGTTTGTATGAAAGTTGTTTGTTTACCGACCGATCAGCGTCAAATTCATTTAAAGCTTTTTGGGAACATTTTTTTTATACGTGCCACGGGCAAGGCAGAGCAATACCCGCTAGTATATTAAAACTTGTATAAATACAATGAACAATAAGAAAGATCCATCATTTTTATTGTGGTCTAGAAAAATAGTTATTCTGTAAACAGTTAGGTGTTCTCATTTAAAGATGGAAACAAGAATAGTTCATTTCGTGGCATGGATCTAATTTCGTGCAAAACTCGAATCGATTCAACGTAACAACGCTGATAATTTGCTAGTGTCACCGACCTTTATTAATACACCAACGGTACACGACAGACAGCTTTGGCATTACACTTTGCGCTAAACAAGGTTCAATACCTTGCCGTGCATTGCTTTTCATCGATTTCACCGGTTTCGGTGAAACCTACTGTCTCGTTCACAAGTAGAGTAACAACAACGACTGCATCTGACCGACCTATATATATTCAGTTGTCATAACAAAACCTGCCATTCCTACGCAGCTCAGTTGCCGGGACCGTTATGGATAGGCATTCCAAATAATTAGGCGAAAGCTAAGTATGTAAAGCAAATACTTATATTGAACGACTTTGAAAATAAATCAAAGCTTACGACAGTACCTAAAGCGAACCTTTGGACGACAATTTATTATAAATATTAGCCAATTTAACTCACAGATTTTAATTTTTTTTTGGAGAATCAAAAATGCGCATTAAATCTAAGAACTATTACCGAATTTTGACAAGTAACCAATAATAGGAAATAAGAAACAACAGACGGACATGGCTTCAACGGCTCTGCTGTTATGGGACAAGAGTATTAGAAGGTTGTAAAAATAAATAATTACCGGTATGTCGTTCGTTGTCGAGTCGGTCGTTATCATTGCTTAAAAGTGAGCTAAGTTTAAACTCAAGAACTTCAGAATGTAAAGAATCTTAACACAAAGCAGTCAATTTTCCTCAGGCCTCAATTCGTATAATGACATTAAAAATGGGTAAAATATATGTAACAGCCAGAAGGAAGCGTATCCGACCTCATTAAGTATATACTTATATTCGCTTACGCGTTTGTTTCCGATAATCGGTAACTTAACCCGTTTCCAAGCAATCGATTAAAATCGATATCGATTTTAAGCAAATTTCATAAATTATAAGAGCTAGACACAAAGTTTTACAAGTATCAAATAATATAAATATATAAACTCCTACTTAAATATTCAGACTGTTTACTTCTGGCGTTGCAGTCCTCGGCAGATGAAATGTTTAAATTAAATAACAGAGTGTTATTAAGGAAATTAAACAGCGAGGATTAGGGTTCGAAACCTGGGGTATTATTGTTTTAGTGTAGTATTGTTTTAGTTTAATGCCATAGTTGCTGGTGCTATTCAAAAAGATAGGTTGATAGTTTGTAACATTATGTTTATATGAAAAATAGTGCTAATACTACTAGCCTTTTCTCTAAAGGATACAAATTACAATTTCAGCTATTCAGGCTTAATCCATTTCCGGCGTAACTTTTGCAATTTAACATTATAGACATTACGCTTATAAGAACCCTCATACCTACTAGCAAGCTCTTGCTAATATACTACTACTTTACAAATTCCTGGAGATGTTTTAATCTAAGCTACCATTCATCGAAGCAACACGTGTTACTCATACCGCTTAATTCCCAATTTAAGCCAACTCCACTAACGAAGAATAAGACGAGAATGCCGCACTCACCAACTGCAATAATACGAACTAGTAACATCACCAGAGTATTCAAGGAGGAAAACAGTGCGTTTAACACGTCGAACAACTTTCTCCAACCAGCTCAAAGCATCCTCTGTGGAAAGCTAATCAATTACTTAAAATACCCGTCCGATGAATGGGCCTGTACTGACAACTTCGCTATAAATCTCTTTTAAACTTCCTCCGTTACCCGCTATCTTAAGTCATTGTGACGCGCTGCCATATCGCAAAAAGAGAAATAATAAAATCCGTTAAATATCCATTAACCTATTATTTTAACCATACAAAACCATGGGAAGGGTAATAACATCCATTATTGTGCAGCATGCTTCTTTTTCCCGAAATCGACCAATTCTTATTAGGCCAATGAATATCTCCAACGCAGCATTTCGGCTTTCTAGAAAAGCATTGGACCACTATACAAGTCAATCAAATTGTTAGATACATACATACATAGATCTGCACTGCTTTCGAAAGTTTTAAGTTTTAGTTAACTTTTTGTCTGTTTCTGGTTTGAGGACCTGATGTACGAAATCGGTCTGCACAACTTACAGAGCACTTAGATGCCATACAATTATGCATTCGTGTAACAATCCACATTGGCGCTGAGTAACTAACTAACTGGATCCATAAGCTATGACTGATCTACAGTTTAACGGCATACTTAGCGTAAGTAAATCGAAGCCAAAAATACTCAATTAATCACCCGATTCTTGTTACCTGCTTATAATGATTTTATATGAAATACAATAAAAGGCTGAGTGTTAAGATGGTCAAGATATCTTAATAAACAAAAAAGGCTTTTAATCAAAAACCTAGTTTTCGACCGATCGTTCCTATGGCAGCTTTATGATATAGTGATCCGATCCAGCTGGTTCTGACATATGTACTGCGTGCAACAGAAAGAGGGACTTCTGCATAGTTTCATAAAGATAGCCTTAAACCTGAGAGACTAGTTCGCATAGAAACAGACAGACGGACATGGCTATATCGACTCGGCTGTTGATGCGGATGAAGAATATATATACTTTATGGGGTCGGAGAAGTCTCCTTCTATGCGTTACACATTTCACGAAAAAATTATAATACCCTCTGCAAGCGTATAAAAAGACAGAATTTAAAAATCTAAACCTTTTTGCCAAACTCCGTTACAGAGTTAGAAATTGTACAGTATGCGGAAAACTACGCACAACGCTTGTTTATTTTATTTTCTCGAGGAACCATAGTGGTAGAAATATCTATCCTCTTTAATTAAACGGCTCAACTCCCTTTAAGCCTACGAAAGACGTTATCGACACAAACGCGCACGCAGTATGAAACCTTGGTAGCTACAATAGCACATAATGTGCTGGATCTTCTACCAAAAAAGAGTGTGTCCACATACCTCTGATAATTATAAACTAGAGTATTATTTTAAAACCGTGTATGAAACTCTTTCCCACCGCAAAGACTATCCGGAATTTAATTGCTGACGCTTCTGGAAGTATATAGTTTGAACATTCCATACCATACAATACATTGTTTGATTAGTGCTTGTATGCAATGTAATTTGCAAACATAGACATTTTTATACCCTGAACCCATTAAGGGGTTCAAGGGTAAATTGTATTTGTGCAAAATCCAAATGTATGTAACAGGCAAAAGGAAGCTTCTCCGACCCCATAAAGTATATATATTCTTGATCAGCATCAATAGCCGAGTCGATCTAGCCATGTCCGTCTGTCTGTCCGTCCATCCGTCCGTCCGTATGTATAAACGCAAGGATCTTAGAACCTATAAAAGCTAGAGACTTGAAATTTTAGATGTAGGTGCTCCTAGGGCCTGCGCAGATCGAATTTATTTCCGATAAACGATAACTTACTCCGTTTCCAAGCAATCGATAAAAATCGATATCGATATCCGTTTTTTGGGCAATTTTGGTAAATAATAAGAGCTAGAGTCACCAAATTTGACATATAGCTTCTAAAATAAAATATATATATGCATTTGATGTTGGAAGAAGAGGGTTCAGGGTATCCCCTAGTCGGGAGCTCCCGACTTGAACCTCTTACTGGTTATGGCTTAAATAGTCTAAGTAAGCAGTCTAAGTCGGCATATGCGAGCCTGTTCCAAGAAATGCGCTTACTCCTTATTAAATCATTTAAAATCCCCATTCAAACAATTAAAATTGAAATGATCCAAATATATAGATATGTTGCATACATAGACAACAATCAGCCGCCGGCACATCCATTCCGATTAACCCAATCAATTTATCTCTGTTTAAATTCATTTGAATGCATACTTTCTTGGTTTAAATGGGGATCCAAGATTTGGTGTGTAAAATTTCGTGATAAATTTATTTTCAAAGATCTATACGAAAAATCATTTGAGATTTTTGATAGACATTTGATAAGTTTCTGGGTGGTAAATGCGAATAAAAGGTTTAATAAACGATAGTTTATTCTTTAGCTTCAAGCTTCTCACCGCAAGACTAGCATGATTCCCCATCACTTGGTTGTTGATTGGATGGATATATGGATTTATATATATATTAATATATACTAGCGGGTAGAGTTGTGTCGTTTAGCTCAGACCAAATTCGATTGAACGGGTCATTAAAATTCATGAACAATACATTCCTTTGAAATGTTTAGTTGCTAACAAACAAATAATATGGCTGGATTTTAAGCTCACAGAAAATATTGTTCGCGTGCAACTGAATAGCTAACTGAACTAAGCGAATAGTTCAAGACCGACTGAATAGCTGAGCGGAATTCACCGTTCATAACCGACTGCGTAAATGAACGAGTGAACTAAATGTCCGATTTAGTTCACGACAAGAAAATGAACGAGTGAACTTTTTAACCGAGATAGCTTTGATTCTGCGAAAAACGTAAAACAGGTCTGAAATGATTTTTCTTATGGATCCTTGGAAATTAATTTAAGCGCGAAACGTCACCCCCCAAATCTTTGAAACCCATTTCCACCAACAAGGGATAGATTTTCCAAAAAGTGTAAAACGATCATTCTGTTCTGTTGTATATGATATTTATATGTATTTATATACATTTTTTTACAATTTTACACAAGCCTTAGTTAATAGCTTATATTAAGTAAGCGTTCAATACTAAAGATAAAATGGCATGTGGACAACTCTCCCCATTTACAAAAAATTTGAAAAGTAACAAGGATATAACAGTTTTGTACAGGAACCTTATGGAGATGGATATAATATATATATTTTTGATCATTCTATATATCAGGGTATCCAAATATTGATAAACTACTTTATTCGTTGCCCCAGCTAAATCGAATTTTTAAATCCCATATATAGAAATGTGCATACATGATGTGTACTAAATTAATGATTTTAATAAATTACGCGATTTGTGAAAATACGCAAGCAGATTGAAAAAACCGTGAAAGTAATTTTCTTTAATGTCTGGGGTGCGAAAAAATTATATTACTCGTAAAAAGGGGGCGCGATGCATTTCTTATTGCCTTCAATTTGCGTAATTGATGACCCTAAAATGTATATATATTCCTGATCAGTATCAACAGCCGAGTTGATTCACTGTGCTCCATACATACATACATGCAAAAGCCGGTTAACATGGAACCACTATATCAAATAGCTGACATAAGAACGATGGGTCGAAGAGAAGGTTTTCGTGGGAAATTCTTTTTATACCCTGAACCCATTGAAAATGTGTAAAAAGGGTACAATGTATTTGTGCAAATGTATGTAACAGGCAGAAGGAAGCATGTCCGTCCGTCCGTCCGTCCGTCCATATGTATGAACGCAAGCATTTCAGAACCTATAAGAGCTAGAGGCTGAAATATTAGCTGTAGGTCCTCCTAGTCCATGCGCAGATCGAGTTTGTTTCCGATAATCTAACTTACTCCGTTTCCAAGCAGGGATGTTTCCCACTTTTTGGAAAATCTATCCATTTGGTGGGGCCGTCTCGCGCTCAAATTCATTTCCAAGGATCTATATGAAAAACAAGTAAGAAGTTCTAGTCGGGAGCTCCCGACTAGGTGATACCCTGAACCCTCTTCTTCTAACATCAAATGCATATATATATTCTATTTTGGAAGCTGTATGTCCAGACTGGTAACTCTAGCTCTTATTATTTACCAAAATTGCCCAAACAACAAAATATCGATATCGATTTTTATCGATTGCTTGGAAACGGAGTAAGTTATCGATTATCGGAAACATACTCGATCTGCGCAGGCACTAGGAGTACCTACATCTTAAATTTCAAGTCTCTAGCTCTTATAGGTTCTGAGATCCTTGCGTTCATACATAAGGACGGACGGACGGACAGACAGACGGACATGGCTAGATAGACTCGGGTATTGATGCTGATCAAGAATATATATACTTTATGGGGTCGGAGATGCTTCCTTCTGCCTGTTACATACATTTGGATATTGCACAAATACAATATACCCTTATACCCATTGGTTCAGGGTATACCCATGGGTTCAGGGTATAATTATTTGATACGTGTTTCACATTTTTAGCAGAATCAAAGCATCCTCGCTAAAAAATGCGATTCTAAGATTTTGGTGCAGTTTTAAGTTTTGTCCGATTTGCTTCAAACTTTTTTTCGGAGCTCTACAAAGGAACTTAATAAATACGTGTTTCTGCGATTTGGCAAATTCAACCCACAACAGTGGGTAATTAGCGAAAAATGTTTGAATGAAACTTTTTTGGTTACCATCCAATCGACCTCAAACTCATATTCAAAGCTTAAAAAATGTTTAAAATTTATTATAGGTGTGTCTCGCGTTTTTTTTTTTAAATCAATCCTAGTTGGTGGAAAAGGGATTGAAAGATTTGGTGGGTGACGTTTCGCGGTCAAATTTATTTCCAAAGATCTATATGAAAAATCACTTAAGACGTAAAATCCAAACATATTCAGAAGAAATGCAATTGAAAGATTTTTTGGGCTAAGTTTTAAATTTTGTCCGATTTGCTTCAAACTTATTTTCAAAGCTCTACATACACCTTAAGGAATACCTGTTTCAGCGATTTAGTAAATTTCTTGTTTGCCGTCCGATCGGCCTCAAAATAATTTTTAAAGATCTTCGCACTTTTCGAAAAATCCATATCTCTTTGGTGAAAATGGGGGCCAAAGATCTATACGAAAAATCATTTAAGACGTGTTTCACACTTTTCGAAAAATTCAAGCTTTGCCGGTAGAAAATGCGATTCTAAGATTGTTTGGTTAAGTTTTAAGTTTTATCCGATTTGTTTCAAATAATTGTCAAAGCCCTATAAAAGGACTTAATGAATGCGTGTTTTAGCGATTTGGAAATTTTCTCCGGTAACAATGCTATTAGAGATATACAGGTTTAAAAATTAGGATTTCGACATCGGTTTACGTTTAATTGTATTGTATGAGGGCCGATTAAAGCTTAACACGGTCTACTTCAAACATGTTTTCAAAGCTCTACATAAACACAATGAAAACGGGTTTCACCGAAACTGGGGAAAAGTTATGAAAAGCGATAATATGCAATTTATTGTTTGGAATCTGATTAGTTTCAAACACACATTTGTAAACTTTATAAAAATTCACACTTTTTGGGAAATTCTATCTATTGAGGACTGCTGTCTCGTACTGTGAATCGAGACAAGTTCAATGTCGGAGGCAGTAAAACTAGTAAGTGCGAGGTGATGATTGTAAAAACTTGTTTGAGAAATTAATGAGAATTGATTTGGCGGGTACTCACCGACAGTTTTGATAATCTGAAAGTTATCAAAATGATATTTACGCACACCCTTTGCTGTTTGAATGCTGTTACTTTCTTCGGACTCGTCGTCAGTCTCCTCATCGCCAGTATCATTGCCGTCGTCATTATCACTTTTATCGGAGTCCTCGTTATTGGTGACATCATCTGTGTCGTGGCCATCGTCCTTCCCATCTTCATCGACGGTATCATTATTCACAGACGTTGACGTGACGCTGCTGCTACTACGACTGCTGGCGCTGACGTGTGTGGATTGCGTCTGTTTTTTTTGCTGCTGTTGCGATTCTTCTTCATCGCTTTCCTCGCTATAATCCGATTCTAAGGGATCTGATGACTCACTAGAGGCCACACTACAGCTGTCTCCGCGCACGTCGCTTCCGACAGTGCCAGACCCTAACTTGAACGTAAATGTGGCCTCTGTATTAGCGTTATTTGTTGTTGAGCTGGCTGTAGGATTTTTCTTCTTATTCTGCTGCGATGACACTGGTGTCAAGTGGCTTTCGCTTCCTGCTTTTATTTGTGGGGAGGTAATGCCTTTTGTTGATGCTGAAGTTTTGCCAACGCCTGCAATCGGTGTGCAAAAACGGGCGCAAGTAGCTGTCGACATTGCGGCAATTGTATCCCCACTACGGGTTTTCTGTAAACAAATATGAAGAATGTAATAAGTTAGAATTAGGTATGTTGTGATGAATTAAAATAGCAGGAGTGAATTATAAATGCTTAAGACGGGAGACGAACTGCAAACTATTTCTTTCCAAACTAATCTAAATGAACCGTTAATAATTATTTTTATACCAGGTGTGAGGCAGAAGGACACACATCCGATCCCGATTAAATTAATGTAATGGCCAGCTAACAATCTGTTTATCTACCAACCGACAATCAATTGGTATTATCGCGTCGGTTTCCTGAGATTTCCATAAGACCTAGATGCACTAAATATTCAATTTATCTAGGCTCTCATTTAAACAACTATTGTTCCTGTTTAGCCGTATGATAACGTATACCGATGATGGTAAGATTTTGCACATATATATAAATAGCATAGTGAAGCTTTTTAAAGCTAAGTTCGGTTTCTCATACAATAATTTATTTATCAACCAATTCTTCTCATAGGAAATAATATAATTAGCCGGTATTCCCTGGCCTTGCCCATGTTATTTTTGTGCCTAACATTTAAAATTCAATTGAATTTTCATAAAGATCCTCGAAAATGGTTTCAAGGCCGATCGAGTTGTTATCAAAAAACTGTTATGTCATCAAGAATTGCAGATGTCAAAATGGCTGACACACATTTTCATTAAGTTCTTGTGTAGGGCTTTGAAAATATATTTTATAAATAGAGATATTTCCACTAGTTTTATATATGTTTACATTTGTTTCTTTTATGGTCTACCAACACCGCAAGGGGGTGTAGGTTAGTTGGTAAAAAATTTAATTGTATTGGTCGGATGCTAAAATACAAAAAGGCCTGTGCTTAGTAATATATATTTACAAAGGGAGTTAACTACCATCTTCGACCCCCACTTTCCAGCCAGGTGATTTTAAATCTTCAATGAAACAAAGATTTAAAAAAAAGTGTATAATCTTTTTGCGCAAATGTACGTAACAGGCAGATGGAGTCATCTCCAAGTCAGCACCAATAACCAAGTCGACTAGCCTTGTCCGTCCGTATGCATAATACGTCGATGTCAGAAGTATAAGTTAAAATTTTCATAAATATCGGACAATAAACAATGAAGTAAACATATCACGAAAGCATATCCCATAGTGTGCGGCTAAAAGAAAAAGAAGCGCAGCCACAGGGAGCATGGGTGTATTTGTGATTTTGTGTATACATATGTATATGAGGATGATGCGAAAATTCGTATGATGACAGCTCAGCGTGGGCTTCAAGAAATCTCAAAGTCAGGCATTCCCGACCAGAACACTTAAGTAAACCAGTAAAGTAAGTTTGAAGTTTAACGGATGAAAACCATTATGTTTTGTTTAGGGAGACAAAACATGGCCTTAGTGTTCATTTAACCCATAGAAACTAATAATTATAACAATCATCTTAAAGTTTTGCAAGAATATTTTTTAGCAGTCAGTCACTCAGCACAAACATTTTTGTTTTTTAATTTATTTTTTTATATTGACGTATACACATACTTATGTATATGCTCAAATATATTTGAATATGTGCTATAGACAAGAGTGCAAGGTATCTCCTAGTCATGTACTCTTCACATGAACACTCTTACTTGATACACATGGAAATACTGATTACTCACCAAACACGCAACGTCACTGTATGTCCGATCTACGCCGACTGCCGACTGCCACTGCTTATATACTCTTACACTTTCACAAATGAAAAGGGGTATATTGGCTTGAAGCAGTGTCCACTTAGCTGTTCGTAATTAGCGCATACTATGTACTATTTGTTAAACGCGTTTAAGGCTAGATATCCTATACAAAGTGTTAAGAATAAAACTTAAGTCTTCCACTGTTATCGAGCTAATCACCAAAATTACAAATACAAAAATTTGTACTTTCTGATCTTACAGTTTGAAGGGTAACAGTCTTCAGGTAACGAATCCAATAACCAGTAAGATCCTTTTCAACCTGGCTGAGGCCTTTACCAATGATTATAATAATTTTATAAATATGTTTTTATATTTTTTAATTGTGTTTTTAAATGTCCGTTAGGCTATCGAATCCCACCCCGAAAATCACAAACTGTACATCTGATATAATTTTTAAGATCTCATTTATAATGAATCTTAAGTTTCAGTGCTGTTATACTGATAACAGAGTATTGCGTAGTCGAAAGATACGAACTCTTACTTGTTTGGTTTTCTTAGCGATCAGTTTTATTGTTGCTATTGCTGCTCTGACAGTCTGTCTCACGGTACAGTTCAGAATTTTCTATTCGCTGGACTGGAGCAAAATTCGAACGGTTGCGAAATTGTTAAAAATAAATATGTTACTTTGGCTTGCACGAATTTTCTTTTGCTTTTTTATTTTGTCTGGCAATTTTCTTTGCCTACGAACAGAAATAAACACGCGCTGTTCAGCTGGCTGAGATAGGTGTTGGTTTACATATGTATATGTTTATAGGTGTATGATTAATAGGCACTGAAAACTGACAATACCAGGTTTTTAAATTGTGTTTTGTACCGCGGAAAATTGTGCCACTTTCCACGCTTTTGTAGACCGAAGGTTCATTAATATTACTCTTTGGCTGGCTTTTTATTTGTTTTGACCTTATGGCGAATTATTGCTCATTGACGACAACGACTTCAATTTGGAGATCTTGAGTATCCGGTTTAATGCCAATTGCACTGACTCGCGATTTTCCGAATGATGATATGAACAATGCAAAACAATACAAAATGCAAATCTTTATTTTGTTTACCAATGAATATTTCAAACTTAATTTGTATAACACATTTCCCCTTTTACGATTTTTAGTTTTCTTTTAGTAAATATTCTTTATTTATTTATTTATTTTTTGTTGATCTGCAGCCAAAAACAAAACTGACCAGCCGCTTTCACGATTTACACGAAACTGAAATATAAAATCTGCGAATCGCCTGCTGCTAGCAGCTCTCGATGTTACCCTCATCGACGACGTCGTAGCTTTCGTTGTTGCTGTTGTGTTGTAGTAGCTGATGTGCAAACTGGTGTGGAGGATGATGATGAGTTTAGCTGCTGGCTGGCTGAGATGCTGCCAGAGATGTTGAATACTTGCGTTTGCTCATGGCCATGTACGACAATTTGTGTGTGTGTGTGAGTGTGTGTGTTAGAGTGAGCGAGTGCCTTAGAGAGTCTGTGTTGGCCATAAAATGGCATCAGTTGCAGGACCATTAAAATGTATATATCATCGGAGCGAACTTAACTGAAGACAAAATCGAGGCTACAACATGCACCAGATATTGATTATTTTTTATAGAGATTTTGCCAATATGGCAATATAACCTACTGATAATTTTAATATTTCTATGTAGCTCTGGCAAAGTCAATTGGGAGTCGGGTGTGAGAGCGGTGGCCAATTGCGTTCTTCGTATACCACCAAGCGCAGTGCCAGTCGATAAACGTACAAAAACAAAGACAGCTGAACTTTGTTTTCGATGATCTTCTGTTCTTTGGCTTGTTTTTCGCAGTGCGAAGTGCAAAAAATGGTACCTTGCTCTTAATAGAGATTCGTTATGCTCTTTCGCACACTATCGAGAACACTCTGACACGTTCGAACAAATGCATGTTGTTGTTAAGGCTCTTTAAAAGAAGCACAAGAGAAGATCAGAAGGAAAGACGCGTCGGTGGCGTCAAATTTAGATTTATCTATAGAATGCAAGGGCAAACATTTGTAAAGTGTAATACCGGAATGTAAACTAAATAAATACTACTCCATCGGTTAACTTGCATGATACAAAATATAACACATAAACAGCTAAGCTTATATTTCAAATAGAAAAGCGTTTAGTGAAATACATATGTATACATATATAAGAAAATAAATTTATTTTTGTTCATACATATGTAAACACACAAATTTGAACAATTAACATCTAAAAAGTGATCTACATCCAAAATGATTATTACAAATTTAATAAAAAGTGCTTTTACTTTTTTTCCATTTTTGATTTGCGGTTAACATATTGCTGGTAGTCGTAACTAAATGTATACATTTTTATACATTCTGATTTTAATAAATTAATTGTTGATTGTTCAATTATTGAATATACATTTTAATATTATGTAACACATTTTTCAGTACAGTAGTCTGCAAAGCAATACACCGCGGGTCGCTGATTTATATTGCTAACACAACACACGGGGTTCCTGCAAGACGAGGTAGTAGATTGGTGCTGGAGCTTACCGGCACTTAGGGATGGAGACCCCTGCCAATGTGTTTTAGCGGGACATTTAACATGGGCCTGTCATAGGAATGCGGTAATTGACATGTCTAGCTTTCCGTTGAAGCTGATTTCAATGGCCATCATAATAACCCTTGACAAGGTTAGTGTTTAATTAATTTACTAGTGCACGGTCGCCTTGGTGCATCTGTAATTTTTTTTAAATTAATTCTATTAAAACTTATACACGCATATGTGTGTATCTGCAGGTATGCATGCATCTTACTTGTCTACATACGTATGTACATATGTATGTACTACATATGCAAAGCATTTTTTCTCTCTGTCTGGGTAAGCTTTAATATTTACGGAAGCTTCCTTTTGTGTTTAAAGTGATAACTAAGACGATGTCTATAAATATTTAACCCACAAGTGTCGGAAGGCAGAGGTCAACATTTTTATGAAATTCATCAAAAAGACATTGTAATTTTTCACAAATAAAAAGAGCATAATAAACAAAAAAATCACAATTAAAATTAATGAAAATTAATGAGGTTACAATAATTTAAATATTCTCTTGCATTAGTTCTTACATCAACTACAAGGCTGCCATTTGTATATTTTGACAGGCCTAACTAATTAGTTAAGCAGCATTTGGTTAAGGTTTCAAGATCCAAAAACGACATAGAATTTTAATTAATTAATACATATAAAATTAATTTAAATTCTATGTGTCTTTTAAATAATTAAAAGAAAAGGGTTTCTTTCAAATGAGGCTAGGAAATTTATATTAATATATGCACGAGAGCATTAACAATTTGTAGATTGTTCCGCAACAAGGACAACGGGGTCTTGAAAATGTTAGGGATAGTCATGTCAGTTTTGATGTTCACAATAATAATACATAATGTAATTGTAACACAAAAATGAATGAAAATGGGGCCGCTTTCTGAGTTTCATTACTTTGTTCAATAAAGTATTAATTGCACAAGAGACGGGGCGTGGAAGCGATTGATTGTTGGGTCGTGATGCATACATACATACATATACATAAGGCTGTCAAGGAAAAGGACACGTACGCATATGCGGACCGGAGCAGTCACCTTTCAAAGTTAAACATGGATATATGTATATATGTACATACATATTGTATACATATAACCACTAGTTAGTGATATAACCGAATCTCCATACTTTTGATTCACATATACATATGTATGTATATAAGTTGGTCACATAAATCCCTTATTTCTCACTTGTCATCTGTCGGAGACGCGGAAAAAGACACCATACTGTCATAGTAAAACTGTTTCTTTAAAAATGGTGATCTGGTGGACATCTTGAAACTCGGTGGCGCCAGGAAAAAGCACTAACCATACAATGTATAGACATACCAAATGGCACTTTTTATCGAAACATGAAAAATCGAAACGAGGCAAACTACAAACTACAAACTACAAACAACAAACAACAAACAACAAACAACAAACAACAAACTACAAACTACAAACTATAAACTACAAACTACAAACTACAAACTACAAACTACAAACTACAAACTACAAACTACAACTACAAACTACAAACTACAAACTACAAACTACAAACTACAAACTACAAACTACAAACTACAAACTACAACTACAAACTACAAACTACAAACTACAAACTACAAACTACAAACTACAAACTACAAACTACAAACTACAAACTACAAACTACAAACTACAAACTACAAACTACAACTACAAACTACAAACTACAAACTACAAACTACAAACTACAAACTACAAACTACAAACTACAAACTACAAACTACAAACTACAAACTACAAACTACAAACTACAAACTACAAACTACAAACTACAAACTACAAACTACAAACTACAAACTACAAACTACAAACTACAAACTACAAACTACAAACTACAAACTACAAAACAAACTACAAACTACAAACTACAAACTACAAACTACAAACTACAAACTACAAACTACAAACTACAAACTACAAACTACAAACTACAAACTACAAACTACAAACTACAAACTACAAACTACAAACTACAAACTACAAACTACAAACTACAAACTACAAACTACAAACTACAAACTACAAACTACAAACTACAAACTACAAACTACAAACTACAAACTAAAAACTAAAAACTAAAAACTACAAACGACGACGATGAATTACCCTTGCAGAAATACGACTTAGATATTATTGTATTTTAAGCAAAATAGGTTCCTACAGTAAATAGAAAATAAATTTAAATATTTCATTTAGGTCAATTAATTGTGTATTAAATAAAGTTTGAATTTGATATTCTTCTCATCATGCCTGACTGGACGAAGAAATACATGATAGAGCATTTAAATGTGAGTGCCTATTGCTACCACAGGCACAAAAGGCACACAATTGAAGAAATAACCTCTGGCTCGCGACAAACGCCGCGATCTACTTGTGCGCACATCCACACAACACAAACATAGGAATGCTTGTAGATCTCGGGGAGGGAGAAAGAGATGGACGCAAGTGCGCAAAGAAATGAGCGAGGCACATGCATACACACATATGTTTTTGGGCTGTTATGATATAAAAATGGCATACATACATATATTAAGAAAACGCATCATCAGCCGCGACGTTGTGCGCTGAGCGAGATGCGGCTTCATTCTGAACGTTCGGCTTTTGAGGCCGGCGTTCGGCTGCCACTCTCAGCAGTCTTACTCTGTCTGTGCACACTAAAATGGTCGCAGGCCATTGGGGTCGCCTCGTTTCGATTTTTCATGTTTCGATAAAAAGTGCCATTTGGTATGTCTATACAACGTGCGTCAGATTAGCGGCGGTGACTTAGCGTCGAATTTTGGTACTTGTTATCGGAAAACTATCGGTCAGTTTCAAATGCATTTATTTATGTTTTTAAGCACGAAACCAAATAAATTTAAATGCAGAATTGCAAAAAAATTAAATTATTTACTATCTACATTCATTTATTTTTGAATTTTAATTTATAATATGGGTAAACAAAGGGGTTGAAAAGTTAGGTTTTCGCCATTCTTTAAATATCTTAATTCAGGGATAATGGCCCCGAAAACCGCATATACACGATTGAAGTCTATAGTTTCACCTAACCAATCGTGAAAAAATTATAAAAATCGATCAGCACGTTTTTAAGATATTTGTACTACAGTGCAGCAACCTCGTTGCTAGCCCCATACAAAATGACCGTAAAAAATCACCCTTGCACTTGAACCTTAATAACTTTTCTCAGGGATAATGGCCCTCAATGCACGGTATACCAACTTGAAGATACATGTTTTAGGAAGCTTTACGCATTAATTCTAAACAAATCGATCAGCCAGTTTTTTAGAAAAATAGCAAAATGTAAACACACCTCATGTTGTTCATTCAAAAGGCCTATCGAGCTACTCCAACGGGAACCGAACCACTGCTCGGAATCAGTGTTGAACAATGTTATACAGTATTGAGCGGGAACAAATTAATTCAAAATACTTGTATATGAAAGAGAAATGCAGTAATATATAAAATAATTTTCATTTTACAATAAAACATTATCTTTGGTAAAAGAGACTGCTGCAAAAGACGACACTTATGCATTTAAGTATTTATGCACGTATAATAACGAAAAGGTGGCAATATTTCAACCTATATTATTCTATTTCTCCGATAATGGCCCCAAATGCACGGTAGTTTAACATATGGATCGCGAATTATCAATCATTTTGCTTTTTACATCAAGAAAATCGTCCAGCCAGTTTTAGAGAAATTCGCATTTTTCTATTTTTCTTATTATACCCTCTGTTATGCAAAAAAAAACTATCTGGCAACATTACATACTTGTTATATTTATGTTAGGGGCTGTCAACTTATGAAGAATGCAAACATGTATGGGGCTAGCAACGAGGTTGCTGCACTGTAGTACAAATATCTTAAAAACGTGCTGATCGATTTTTATAATTTTTTCACGATTGGTTAGGTGAAACTATAGACTTCAATCGTGTATATGCGGTTTTCGGGGCCATTATCCCTGAATTAAGATATTTAAAGAATGGCGAAAACCTAACTTTTCAACCCCTTTGTTTACCCATATTATAAATTAAAATTCAAAAATAAATGAATGTAGATAGTAAATAATTTAATTTTTTTGCAATTCTGCATTTAAATTTATTTGGTTTCGTGCTTAAAAACATAAATAAATGCATTTGAAAGTGACCGATAGTTTTCCGATAACAAGTACCAAAATTCGACGCTAAGTCACCGCCGCTAATTTGACGCACGTATATTAAGAGCTAGCAGAGCTTTAAATCAAGTTAATTACCAAACATGTATTGCCCACCAATTTAAGCCAAAATTTTAATGCAATTGACTTTTTGAGCATACCCAAATATTATATAATACAGTACAATTAGATGTACTGTAGAAAATTTAATCAAGATCGGATAAGAAACACAAACGTTATTAAAGAAAACGTGCTTTGACTTTCTTTGTATCAGCGTCAGCAAGCGCAAAATCCAAGAATTTCTGTATACATGTATACACACACATTCATGCGCGTCTGCTTCGAATTCTATCAACAGCATAGCAATTGCGATTGTTTTCTGTGATACTACTTTAATTCGTTTTTTTTCCAATGTTACTCAATTATTGGTGTGGCTGTTGAGTAGAGATATAGCAAGCGGTGCGGTCTGTCACGACTTCGAGCCCTGCCGGTTGAACAGATTTTTTTTTTTATTGGCTAGTGTGGTTGTTGAGTAGAGTCGTTAGCAAGTAATGCGGTTAGTTACGAGTTGCCAAGGGAACTTTTTTTATTTAAATTTATCTTTATTACTACAAACGAGCGTGTTGCGCGAACTGAATTTGGTATTGAAATAAGAGGGTTCAGGAAATTCCCTAGTCGGGAGCTCCCGACTAGAACCTCTTACTCGTTACAATTATTTTGTAAGCAAAGGTATGAAATGTGCATCAAATTCTTGAAAATTTTTAATTGAAGTACATTTAATTGATTTAATTCTTAGATTTGGAACATATAATATTTGACAAACTTTTTAATTGTTTTTCAATCTTTTTATCTAAATTTGGCCAAAAAAAAAAACAAATTTGTTGCAATAAAGAAACAATATTCAACTTCTGCAAAGCACTTAAATTTTTTTAAAATTTATATACAAATGCTTGTGTATGGGTATTTCTGTATGGATACTGTAAATATAATTGTTTGGCGACAGTTGGCGTTTGTGTTAGTAATTAGAGCAATAAGACAAAAATACGAAAAGTCACTATCAGCAGATGAAAACTATGATCTTCGGTACTACACTCTTCCCACACATTGTTGTTACTGCTAGGCACTGATGTGCCTGCGATTCGTAGTCACGTCTTTTGTGCTCGCTTTCAATTGGAAAGCGGGTGGGTCCACTTTTATTTACAATTTTATTATTATTAACAAATTTTATCCAATACCAGAGAAAAATGTCGTATTTAAACCATTATAAATAATTGTTCTCTTAAAACATGTGTGCGTGACATCTGTGCCACAACAAACATATTTTGTCTCAAATGTGCATGCATACGTCTGTGAGGCAGAAGTTTTTGAAATTTTGAAGATTACAACCTTTTGTTCTGGGCATGACATCACGGCTAAAGGCTTTTGTGCGCGATAGATATATATATTATTATATTATATTATATATTATATATATATTATTTGGACATGACTTCTTATGCCTGCTACAACATGTACATAAAAACATTATTTCCATCTAATATATATATATATATATATATATATATGTATATATATATATATATATATATATATATATATGTGGAGCATCGATAATAAGGACATTTTTTGTATGCTGCGTTGGTTATGGGGACAATTCGCTCTTTTGGGGACTGACCTTAAAATTTTTAGGACTGGAATGTCTCTTTTGGGGACTTTTCATAATTCTTCATAATTCTTAGTTCTTAGAAGAAACCTAAGGGTTAATAAAAATAACAATACCTTTTCTTAACATTATCCAACCAGCACTTTGCCTGTACCTCAAATACTATAATTTTTATATTATCTTAAAGTTGGTCCACTTTATGGCGAGAAGATTTTTCGGGAACACAGATTTTAAATGCGTTTGCTGACATCTGCATAACTATGATGTAATCTGATTAGGTTTATTTTGCATGCATTTGATCATTAAAAAAGAACAAAACACAATTCGTACGCTAGTTCTCCCATAATATATGTTTTTTACTAATATGTATATATCCTCATTTGGTCGATGTGGCAACTCTACGAAATGAAAATGAAATGAAACAAACTCCATTTAGGGTAACGTGTTTTATGGGGACTCAGTTCCCGAAATACTCTCAGTATATAACACAAAAATTGTTCGTTATAATGTACTTTATATATAAGGTAAGTTTTAGGGACAAAAACGCAACGTGTATTATAAGGACACAGGAACGATGAGATTTGGTCCAGTTCACACTTCAATTTAGTAAATAACAGTCAAATAGCTGTCCCCAAAAACATACTGATTTTATATAAATATAGAGACTCATATATAGAGGTTATGAGGACTAGGGAACAGTGAATTTCGATAAAACTCACTAAACTAAATAAATATAACGCGAAACCACATAAGACTCAGCAATATTTTATTAAATTTATACATTTTAAATTTAGTGGCAGACTGGCTTAATTGAAATTAAGAGTCAAATTTATTTTGAATGTAGTTTTGGATCACTTTAGGTTAAAGTAAAATTAATAATGTGAATTAACATAAATGACGTTATTAAATACATGCATTTAAAATGAATTTTTTTTTAATTCCAAAATTTTTTAACATAAATTAATATTAATATACGAAAAAGTATAATCCACTTATTTTAAATATGGTCAACATATTTATTATTTAATCTATTTGCGGAGTTCCTTGATTTAGCCTTGCGCTGATTATCTATCCATGTTTTTACTTGCGCCGGTGTCCTACATTTTAGATATGTAGAATTATTTATAACTGTGTTGCATTGATTAAGTGACGGCAATCCTTTAAGCGACAACAGGTCGCCAAAAGCCTGGTATATTTCTTCACGCTCTTCATTCGACCACCGGTTTCTTATCGTTTTTCCAAATGATGATCCTGTTAAATAATAGAGTTTAATACAATTTAGTGTGAAAAAGAATAACGTTTTAGTAATATAGAAAAATATTAAAAACTTTGCAGTCGGTTGCAACCGTCGCAATACTCAATCATAGACCAATAACAGATTAATACAGCCTACCAGAACAATTTATTAGGTGATATCAATTTTAAACATTCGCCACGCACCCAGTCAATCGTAGGCAAACTAATTTTTATCGATCTTCAGAGTAGTCCATCAATAGTATTCATGAAAAAGTTAGTCAAGCTCTAAGATTCTGTAAGATTTGCGATTGTGCAATTTAAAACGATTTTTAGGATTTACAACGCCCCCAGTGGTCGTCATTATATAATTGTAGCACTTTACCTATCGTGGATATATACGTGTATATATTTCAAGCCCAAAGTTTCTAACTTCAATGGGCCCGCAAAATAAGCACGATATATTTTTTCACTTTGCGAATGAGGATAAATAGGACAGACTAATCGCAATGCATGTAAGCACGTGACAAAAATATGTAGGTTGCAATTCAATACTCACTACTTGGACGCTTTCCTTTTGCATTGGATTTTTCTACAATTTCATCATCGGAAATATTAAATTCGCTTTCTGATCGCTGTTCAGAATAATCTGATTCCGAATCCTCTAAAGGATCATCTGCAAAATACATTTTAAGTATAATGTAAAAACATTGACAATAGGGCTTATTGGATAAGTAATTATTAGATAAGTTAAAATATTATATTCTACACAATAACTACACTTAGTATCACTCACAACCTTGATGAATATATTTACTCACTTTCTTTTAACTGATCAAGGGCTACTGTGTTTTCATCCTCAACATTATTTCCAAGAGCTGCCATAAGCATCTGGGATACTTCGGCAATCTCCGCTACTGTTACAGGGATTCTGTAGATTTCTTTGTGTATATCTTTATGATGACCCATAAAATTGGCAAGCCTATCAATTTGGACATCTTCGACGTTAAGCATCGATGTATAGGTAGCTAAATGCTTTCGAAGCATCGTTCCCCTTAAGGCCCCTGGGCAGCGAGCCCCACACTCCAGGGCAAATCTTTTTAGAATGGGGCAAGCCCGTACATACTGCTTTGCTAAAGGCTTGGCGTTAGGCACGCTAAATATGTAATCATTATTTTTCTTAACACCAGCTCTTTTACGATATTTAAGAATAGTTTCAATACAATACTTGTCAAACGGTGTGAGCAGCACTGGCACAGTTCGATTTAGTTTTCCACGGATAGTCAACCTTGTGTATTTTTGAGCAATTTCTCTAGTTTCTTTCGTGAGACGGTCGAAGTTTTCTTTATCCACATTTTCATCGATGGCGTGGCCTGTTAGATAGTTCTCAATTGTTAGTCTTTCAATTTCACCAGCTCTACGGCGGTTAAAAATTTGAAGGCCAATTAGTGTGCTTTGTATTAACGATGTCCATGACAAAAAATCAAACTTAATTTTCAGCACACTAAGAGAATTTTCAGACTTTTTTATCACATAATCAAAAAGTTTTTTGATGTCTTCTTTACATGGTAAGATAGTTGGTAGAGCTCTCTTTTTCTTTGACTGATCTTCTATAGCTTTTTTGTTTATAAAAAGAGGGATTTCGGTTTCCCATAGAACAAGAAAATCTTTAATTATTTTTTTTTTTTCATGATTTTGTGTTTTTATGCAATGAGTCCATAATATTTTTGCGCACTTTTTAATTAAAGTTGTAAGGTTCGTTGCGACTGAAGGTGTTTTAAAAAACAACAAAGAAGAGTCCCACTGAGCCACTTTTCTGATACAAGATATCATTAAATCCAAATGTTTGGGATTAATGGCGTCTTTAAGTTCCTGTATCTCATTGGGTTCAGATTTTTTTATTTCACATAATAGTCTGCTTAGCAATCTCATGTTTGCTCTGATCATATCGTACTGAAGTTCGCCGTGCTTCATAGATTCTGCGTTTGCGAATAAAACAATCAATTCATCATATATCAGATTCCGAGAAATTGGATCATCATTTAAAACAGGCATTATTTTTGTGCGCACAACGTCGTTTGCACTTTTATGCATAAAGCCGGTTTTGGAGCGACCTTGTTTAAGCAAGTCACGAGTTCCTTTCTTATGATCGCTGCCTTTGCAATTATTAATATGACTTCGTATTGTGCTTTTGGGAAAAAATCCAGAACATCCCTTGCAACATATGAAATCAACAACTTCATTTTTAGAATTAACTCGCTTTTGACGGGGCACGATTAGAGTTCCATTATTTAACGATGCATCGATATTATGGATATAATCACCATTTTTTCTAATTTCATCAATAAGTAATCTCCGAGTTTTGTCATTTTTCGGCAGGCATATGAATTTTTGTACTTGCGGCTCATTTTTATGAACAAGCTGCAAGTGACGAGCGAATTTTGTTTGCAACTTATTGCAAAATAAGCAAAAATGTTTCTTACAATTTTTTTGGGTTTTCGCAGTTTGAATAATCAAATCCCTGACATCACTTAGTGGAGTTTCAGTTGTGTAAGTAAAAACTTGTTTATTGGTTGAATTATTTAAAATGCTGGACTGGTTAGTTATATCCGGAGTATAACTGGAATCGAATCCATGAGTGGAATCTGGACAGTTAGTATTAAGCGATTGAAATGTATCATTTATCGTTGAATGATTTTGATTTTTTGCCGATGAATCTAGCCTATCATAGCCAAATTCGTTAAGTAGTTCCAAAGATCTTCTATTAGTCGATGAATTTTTAGTTGTATTGATAAATTCTTCGGATGCATCTATTTGAATATATTTAATAATAAATATATAACGAGGAATCCATATTAATTATTACTGGACATAATTCAATATTTTAAGTAAATATTTCGTATCTAATATAGTAGCACCAGGAGCTGTGCCTATATACATATTTAAGAACATTTATTTTACTTAACTTTCAGACCTGTAAGGATGTGATAGTATGACATAGTGTATACCTCCACTTCACTTGCAGTTAATTAATCATTCGGATGTGTCTCTATTACATCTTATATTTTAATGTATACAATTATTTTTATATTACGTTAAGCAGAATGAACGTTATTAAAAAATGTATATCTGTACTGATCATGATAAGCATTTTATTTATATATAGATAAATATTTATATTTTTCATTACCTTTACTAGAAACATATTAATATGAGACGAGAACAAGACAGCTGATAGGAACACAAACTAGCTGGAACGAACACGAATCAGTTAACAAACTATAAATTGGGTGATGTCAAGTATATAAAGTTAGCATTAGTAAATAAATATTAAAATTAGCAAAAAACGGTTTAGATATGTCGGGAGGCATATAGCTTAAAAGAGAATATACTAATCCAAGTAACGCAATGACGGATTGTTTCTTTGATATAGTAATTTTATGATAAGTTAATCAGATCTTACCAATATGAAAAATTTTTAATTCATAACATATAAGGTATTGAATCTTTTAATGTATATCTTCAGATTCTGGCTTTGAAACTGTGCTAATCAAAATTATACACATTTAACGCTTAAAATTGTGAAGGATTGCATTTATTTGCTGTGTCACTATTTGACTTATCTTTAAAAGTCAAATTTAACATTAGAATTTTAAACGGACATTAATATTGCAAGTACTGGATTTATCTTCATTCGTTGCTGATTCACTTTCATTTAATTTAGTGCCTGCTTCTAGTGTCTATAAATATTTTAGGTATAAGGGAAAGTTTCCTTTCATTTTTGTTTCATAATTTTGTGTTTAATTGCAATGAGTCCATAATATTTTTGCTTACTCTTTTATTAAAGTTGTAAGGTTCGTTGCGACTGAAGGTGTTTTTAAAAAAAACTTCGAAGAACTGAGCAACTTTTCTGATACAAGATATTAAATCCAAATGTTTGGGATAAATGGCGTCTTTAAGTTCCTATATCTCATTGGAATCCGATTTTTTATTTCATGTAATAGTCTGCTTATCAATTTCATTTTTGCTCTGATCATATCGTACTGAAGGTCGCCGTGCTTCATAGAGTCTACGTTTGCAAATAAAATAACGTCACTTGCACTTTTATGCATTGGGCAGGTTTTAGATCGACCTTGTTTAAGCAAGTCACGAGTTCGTTTTTTATGTTCGCTGCCGTTGCAATTATTTATGACTCCGCATTGTGGTTTTGGGGAAAAATCCAGAACATCCCTTGCAACATTTGACAAAATATTAGTCTTTAGAGTTAACTGGCTTTTGACAGGGCATGATTAGAGTTTCGTTATTTAATTATGCATCGATATTATCGATTTTATCGCTATTTTTCCAAATCTCAATAATAAGTTATCTGCTAATTATATCATTTTTCAAGGGTCATAAAAATGTTTTTACTTGCAGCTAATTATTATGTACGAACTGCAAGTGATGAGCTAATTTTGTTTGTAATTTATTACAGAAAAAGCAAAAATAAAAGTTACAATTTTTTGGGTTTTCGCAGTTGGAATAATCAAATCCCTTACATCACTTAGTGGAGTTACAGTTGTGTACGTTGAACCTTTTTTGTGTTGGAACACTTTATATAGTGCTGGACTTACTTATATCCGCAGTATAGTTGGAATCAACTACTTGGGTGGAACGTAGATAATTAGTACCAAGCGATTGATATGTATAGAATGCTTTTGCTTTTTTGATGGTGAGACTGGCCAACAAGAGGCCAGGCAAGGGATAAGTATTTTATTTATACATTTATTTCTTTTACATATTAATACAAGACGGACACAAGACAGCTGAATCAAACACATAATAGCTGGAGCAAACACAAAACAGGTAAGAATCCATAAGGTGAGTATTCTCAAGTATATAAAGTTAGCTTTAGTTAAAATATACAAATATATATAAATAATATAAATAATATATAATAAGGATGTACGTCAGAAGGCATATGGCGTACAAGAGAATATTCTAATTTAAGAAATGTAATGACAAATTGTGTATATTATATAGTATTTTTATGATAATTTCCTCAGATGTTGCCAATATGATTAACTCATAATACAATTTAAGACTGAACACTCAATAATAAATATATCACAATATATAACTCTGCCAGAAATTTTATGCAAATGATTTTTTATTTAGTCCTATTGGGCTTAATTTACTTATTTGCATACATACCGAAAGCTTCAAATTGGCCCGGGTTGCACTTATTTGTTGTGTCACTTTCTAAATTAAAGTCTGCTACTGGCGCGCCTTTAAAAGACAATGTTAATTAATTAATTTTAATATGACGTTAGTGTTTTACTTACTGGATTTATCTTCGTTAGTTGTTGATTCACTTTCACTGAACTTAGTGGCTGCTTCTAGTAATTCTATAAATATTTTATGTATTATTAATTTAAAAGTAACAAAATTGTTATATATGTACACACCATTATTAAGTTTCTGACATTGCTTCTCCAATATTTCTCGATCTTCTAAAGAAATATAAGAACATATACATACAAATACATATAATTATTGAAGGGAGAAATGTCAAGCCCAACTTACCATTCGAATCAATAATTTCCGCTTCAAAACTGCCTTTGCTGAATTTTGCAATGCAAATTTTACACCCTTCGTCTATTTTAATTTTTTTTTTTGGCAATACATAATATTGCTCGCACTTAATTAAGAAATACATCCTCTCGCACGCTTTCCAGAAATTTAATGGCGCCAAGTTTTCGAGCTACGCGACGAGTCAACACACGACAAGTCAAGTCATTTCTGTAAATATACTTTTAAGGCAGCTCTGCACTATCAAATTGAATACTCGAAACGCGTTCATTTTGCTCGTTTAATGGTAATCGATATTTATGCAATTAAAATAAGAGTAAAATAAGATGTGAGAAATATATTTGATTGATGATGGATGGTGATCACGAAAGCGGTCATAAAGAATAACTGCTAGCGGAAATAACTGTTTTAATTGGGAAAAAAATTAAGCCCATTTTTTGTTAATAGATTCTTATTTTCATGCTACTATCGATATCTTACTTACATGTGAAGCAAGGTTTGTATTACGTCATAATACAAATAGAAAATACATTTTACTCTTCATGCATTATTATTAAACATTTCATGTTGCTTAATTAAACTAAGTTAATAATAATGCTTATAAATATTAAATAATTATTTCACTAAATTACCTATAGATGCCCGATTAATTGTAAGCATTTTTAACTAAAGACTCTAACTTAAAAATACGTTTTACATATATGGGCCTTGTACGTGATTTGAGTTAATAAAAAAACCAAGCTTATAAATAAAAAATTTGTTTTATTTTTTTATACTAAAATCACGTACAAATATATTTATAACAAAATTTTATTAGGTAAGAGTCGATAGTTAAATTTTCTTACGATAACTTGACTTTGGTCAAGATATCTTGAAAAAAAAAAATTATTTTTTCTTACAACTTAATTATCGACCAATCGTTCCTCTAGCAATTATACGTTAAAATGGTCCGATGTTGACATGATTTTGCGTATATATGAGGAGTATAGTATAACTAATAAGTGCCGAGTTTGGTCAAGATATTTTAAAATACGAAAAAATTTGTCATACAACAACTTAGTTTTCGACCGATCGTCCCCATGGCTGCTATATGTTAAAATGTTCCTATGTTAACATGATTTTGAGGAGGAGTTAGTCAAACTAATAGGTGCCGAGTTTTGTCAAGATATCTTGAACAACAAAAATGTTTTCCATACAACAACGTAATTTTCGACCGATATTTCCTATGGTGTGTAACAGGCAGAAGGAAGCATCTCCGAGCCTATAAAGTATATATATTCTTGATCAGCATCAATAGCCGAGTCGATCTAGCCATGCCCGTCTGTCTGTTCGTCCGTCCGTATGTATGAACGCAAGGATCTCAGAACCTGTAAGAGCTAGAGATTTGAAATTTTTTGCTGTTGGACCTCCTAGGTCCCGCGCAGATCGAGTTTGTTTCCGATATTCAATAACATGCCGCGTTTCCATGTAATCGATAAAAATCGATATCGAAGTCTGATTTTTTGAGAAAATTGGGCAAATAATAAGAGCTATAGTCCCCAAATTGACTCGTAGCTTGCAGAATAGAATGTATATATCAAGTATCTTTTCGTTTTATATATATCACCCCCTCCCCTTTACTGTGTCGAAAGAAGATGGTTTAGGGTATTCCCTAGTCGGGAGCTTCCGACTAGAGCCTCTTACTTGTTTTAACATATGTTCTGCGTGCATAAGAAAGAGGAACTTTTGCAAAGTTTCATAAAAATAGTTTCAAAACGGAAAGACTAGTTCTCATAGAAACAGACAGACGAACAGGCGGACATGGCAATATCGACTGGGCTGTTGATACTGATCAAGAATATATATACTTTATGGGGTCGGAGATGTCTTCTTCTATGCGTTACATATTTCACGACAAAATTATAATACCCTCTTCAAGGGTATAACAAGGCCTACACATAAAATATTTGTTTTATTTTTCAATAAACTCAGAATACATAAAATGCCCAAATATATTTAAAATATATTTTATTGAGTCTTTAGGTAAATTTTCTTACAATTAATCGAGCATATATCGGTAATTTAGACAAACATGTATTTTATAAATATAAGCATTATTATTAACTTTGTTTAATTAAGCAACATTATAACATATAATTGCTAGAGGAACGATTGGTCGATAATTAAGTTGTAAGAAAAAATAATTTTTTTTTTCAAGATATCTTGACCAAAGTCAAGTTATCGTAAGAAAATTTAACTATCGACTCTTACCTAATAAAATTTTGTTATAAATATATTTGTACGTGATTTTAGTATAAAAAAATAAAACAAATTTTTTATTTATAAGCTTGGTTTTTTTATTAACTCAAATCACGTACAAGGCCCATATATGTAAAACGTATTTTTAAGTTAGAGTCTTTAGTTAAAAATGCTTACAATTAATCGGGCATCTATAGGTAATTTTTATTATTAACTTAGTTTAATTAAGCAACATGAAATGTTTAATAATAATGCATGAAGAGTAAAATGTATTTTCTATTTGTATTATGACGTAATACAAACCTTGCTTCACATGTAAGTAAGATATCGATAGTAGCATGAAAATAAGAATCTATTAACAAAAAAAGGGCTTAATTTTTTTCCCAATTAAAACAGTTATTTCCGCTAGCAGTTATTCTTTATGACCGCTTTCGTGATCACCATCCATCATCAATCAAATATATTTCTCACATCTTATTTTACTCTTATTTTAATTGCATAAATATCGATTACCATTAAACGAGCAAAATGAACGCGTTTCGAGTATTCAATTTGATAGTGCAGAGCTGCCTTAAAAGTATATTTACAGAAATGACTTGACTTGTCGTGTGTTGACTCGTCGCGTAGCTCGAAAACTTGGCGCCATTAAATTTCTGGAAAGCGTGCGAGAGGATGTATTTCTTAATTAAGTGCGAGCAATATTATGTATTGCCAAAAAAAAAAATTAAAATAGACGAAGGGTGTAAAATTTGCATTGCAAAATTCAGCAAAGGCAGTTTTGAAGCGGAAATTATTGATTCGAATGGTAAGTTGGGCTTGACATTTCTCCCTTCAATAATTATATGTATTTGTATGTATATGTTCTTATATTTCTTTAGAAGATCGAGAAATATTGGAGAAGCAATGTCAGAAACTTAATAATGGTGTGTACATATATAACAATTTTGTTACTTTTAAATTAATAATACATAAAATATTTATAGAATTACTAGAAGCAGCCACTAAGTTCAGTGAAAGTGAATCAACAACTAACGAAGATAAATCCAGTAAGTAAAACACTAACGTCATATTAAAATTAATTAATTAACATTGTCTTTTAAAGGCGCGCCAGTAGCAGACTTTAATTTAGAAAGTGACACAACAAATAAGTGCAACCCGGGCCAATTTGAAGCTTTCGGTATGTATGCAAATAAGTAAATTAAGCCCAATAGGACTAAATAAAAAATCATTTGCATAAAATTTCTGGCAGAGTTATATATTGTGATATATTTATTATTGAGTGTTCAGTCTTAAATTGTATTATGAGTTAATCATATTGGCAACATCTGAGGAAATTATCATAAAAATACTATATAATATACACAATTTGTCATTACATTTCTTAAATTAGAATATTCTCTTGTACGCCATATGCCTTCTGACGTACATCCTTATTATATATTATTTATATATATTTGTATATTTTAACTAAAGCTAACTTTATATACTTGAGAATACTCACCTTATGGATTCTTACCTGTTTTGTGTTTGCTCCAGCTATTATGTGTTTGATTCAGCTGTCTTGTGTCCGTCTTATATTAATATGTAAAAGAAATAAATGTATAAATAAAATACTTATCCCTTGCCTGGCCTCTTGTTGGCCAGTCTCACCATCAAAAAAGCAAAAGCATTCTATACATATCAATCGCTTGGTACTAATTATCTACGTTCCACCCAAGTAGTTGATTCCAACTATACTGCGGATATAAGTAAGTCCAGCACTATATAAAGTGTTCCAACACAAAAAAGGTTCAACGTACACAACTGTAACTCCACTAAGTGATGTAAGGGATTTGATTATTCCAACTGCGAAAACCCAAAAAATTGTAACTTTTATTTTTGCTTTTTCTGTAATAAATTACAAACAAAATTAGCTCGTCACTTGCAGTTCGTACATAATAATTAGCTGCAAGTAAAAACATTTTTATGACCCTTGAAAAATGATATAATTAGCAGATAACTTATTATTGAGATTTGGAAAAATAGCGATAAAATCGATAATATCGATGCATAATTAAATAACGAAACTCTAATCATGCCCTGTCAAAAGCCAGTTAACTCTAAAGACTAATATTTTGTCAAATGTTGCAAGGGATGTTCTGGATTTTTCCCCAAAACCACAATGCGGAGTCATAAATAATTGCAACGGCAGCGAACATAAAAAACGAACTCGTGACTTGCTTAAACAAGGTCGATCTAAAACCTGCCCAATGCATAAAAGTGCAAGTGACGTTATTTTATTTGCAAACGTAGACTCTATGAAGCACGGCGACCTTCAGTACGATATGATCAGAGCAAAAATGAAATTGATAAGCAGACTATTACATGAAATAAAAAATCGGATTCCAATGAGATATAGGAACTTAAAGACGCCATTTATCCCAAACATTTGGATTTAATATCTTGTATCAGAAAAGTTGCTCAGTTCTTCGAAGTTTTTTTTAAAAACACCTTCAGTCGCAACGAACCTTACAACTTTAATAAAAGAGTAAGCAAAAATATTATGGACTCATTGCAATTAAACACAAAATTATGAAACAAAAATGAAAGGAAACTTTCCCTTATACCTAAAATATTTATAGACACTAGAAGCAGGCACTAAATTAAATGAAAGTGAATCAGCAACGAATGAAGATAAATCCAGTACTTGCAATATTAATGTCCGTTTAAAATTCTAATGTTAAATTTGACTTTTAAAGATAAGTCAAATAGTGACACAGCAAATAAATGCAATCCTTCACAATTTTAAGCGTTAAATGTGTATAATTTTGATTAGCACAGTTTCAAAGCCAGAATCTGAAGATATACATTAAAAGATTCAATACCTTATATGTTATGAATTAAAAATTTTTCATATTGGTAAGATCTGATTAACTTATCATAAAATTACTATATCAAAGAAACAATCCGTCATTGCGTTACTTGGATTAGTATATTCTCTTTTAAGCTATATGCCTCCCGACATATCTAAACCGTTTTTTGCTAATTTTAATATTTATTTACTAATGCTAACTTTATATACTTGACATCACCCAATTTATAGTTTGTTAACTGATTCGTGTTCGTTCCAGCTAGTTTGTGTTCCTATCAGCTGTCTTGTTCTCGTCTCATATTAATATGTTTCTAGTAAAGGTAATGAAAAATATAAATATTTATCTATATATAAATAAAATGCTTATCATGATCAGTACAGATATACATTTTTTAATAACGTTCATTCTGCTTAACGTAATATAAAAATAATTGTATACATTAAAATATAAGATGTAATAGAGACACATCCGAATGATTAATTAACTGCAAGTGAAGTGGAGGTATACACTATGTCATACTATCACATCCTTACAGGTCTGAAAGTTAAGTAAAATAAATGTTCTTAAATATGTATATAGGCACAGCTCCTGGTGCTACTATATTAGATACGAAATATTTACTTAAAATATTGAATTATGTCCAGTAATAATTAATATGGATTCCTCGTTATATATTTATTATTAAATATATTCAAATAGATGCATCCGAAGAATTTATCAATACAACTAAAAATTCATCGACTAATAGAAGATCTTTGGAACTACTTAACGAATTTGGCTATGATAGGCTAGATTCATCGGCAAAAAATCAAAATCATTCAACGATAAATGATACATTTCAATCGCTTAATACTAACTGTCCAGATTCCACTCATGGATTCGATTCCAGTTATACTCCGGATATAACTAACCAGTCCAGCATTTTAAATAATTCAACCAATAAACAAGTTTTTACTTACACAACTGAAACTCCACTAAGTGATGTCAGGGATTTGATTATTCAAACTGCGAAAACCCAAAAAAATTGTAAGAAACATTTTTGCTTATTTTGCAATAAGTTGCAAACAAAATTCGCTCGTCACTTGCAGCTTGTTCATAAAAATGAGCCGCAAGTACAAAAATTCATATGCCTGCCGAAAAATGACAAAACTCGGAGATTACTTATTGATGAAATTAGAAAAAATGGTGATTATATCCATAATATCGATGCATCGTTAAATAATGGAACTCTAATCGTGCCCCGTCAAAAGCGAGTTAATTCTAAAAATGAAGTTGTTGATTTCATATGTTGCAAGGGATGTTCTGGATTTTTTCCCAAAAGCACAATACGAAGTCATATTAATAATTGCAAAGGCAGCGATCATAAGAAAGGAACTCGTGACTTGCTTAAACAAGGTCGCTCCAAAACCGGCTTTATGCATAAAAGTGCAAACGACGTTGTGCGCACAAAAATAATGCCTGTTTTAAATGATGATCCAATTTCTCGGAATCTGATATATGATGAATTGATTGTTTTATTCGCAAACGCAGAATCTATGAAGCACGGCGAACTTCAGTACGATATGATCAGAGCAAACATGAGATTGCTAAGCAGACTATTATGTGAAATAAAAAAATCTGAACCCAATGAGATACAGGAACTTAAAGACGCCATTAATCCCAAACATTTGGATTTAATGATATCTTGTATCAGAAAAGTGGCTCAGTGGGACTCTTCTTTGTTGTTTTTTAAAACACCTTCAGTCGCAACGAACCTTACAACTTTAATTAAAAAGTGCGCAAAAATATTATGGACTCATTGCATAAAAACACAAAATCATGAAAAAAAAAAAATAATTAAAGATTTTCTTGTTCTATGGGAAACCGAAATCCCTCTTTTTATAAACAAAAAAGCTATAGAAGATCAGTCAAAGAAAAAGAGAGCTCTACCAACTATCTTACCATGTAAAGAAGACATCAAAAAACTTTTTGATTATGTGATAAAAAAGTCTGAAAATTCTCTTAGTGTGCTGAAAATTAAGTTTGATTTTTTGTCATGGACATCGTTAATACAAAGCACACTAATTGGCCTTCAAATTTTTAACCGCCGTAGAGCTGGTGAAATTGAAAGACTAACAATTGAGAACTATCTAACAGGCCACGCCATCGATGAAAATGTGGATAAAGAAAACTTCGACCGTCTCACGAAAGAAACTAGAGAAATTGCTCAAAAATACACAAGGTTGACTATCCGTGGAAAACTAAATCGAACTGTGCCAGTGCTGCTCACACCGTTTGACAAGTATTGTATTGAAACTATTCTTAAATATCGTAAAAGAGCTGGTGTTAAGAAAAATAATGATTACATATTTAGCGTGCCTAACGCCAAGCCTTTAGCAAAGCAGTATGTACGGGCTTGCCCCATTCTAAAAAGATTTGCCCTGGAGTGTGGGGCTCGCTGCCCAGGGGCCTTAAGGGGAACGATGCTTCGAAAGCATTTAGCTACCTATACATCGATGCTTAACGTCGAAGATGTCCAAATTGATAGGCTTGCCAATTTTATGGGTCATCATAAAGATATACACAAAGAAATCTACAGAATCCCTGTAACAGTAGCGGAGATTGCCGAAGTATCCCAGATGCTTATGGCAGCTCTTGGAAATAATGTTGAGGATGAAAACACAGTAGCCCTTGATCAGTTAAAAGAAAGTGAGTAAATATATTCATCAAGGTTGTGAGTGATACTAAGTGTAGTTATTGTGTAGAATATAATATTTTAACTTATCTAATAATTACTTATCCAATAAGCCCTATTGTCAATGTTTTTACATTATACTTAAAATGTATTTTGCAGATGATCCTTTAGAGGATTCGGAATCAGATTATTCTGAACAGCGATCAGAAAGCGAATTTAATATTTCCGATGATGAAATTGTAGAAAAATCCAATGCAAAAGGAAAGCGTCCAAGTAGTGAGTATTGAATTGCAACCTACATATTTTTGTCACGTGCTTACATGCATTGCGATTAGTCTGTCCTATTTATCCTCATTCGCAAAGTGAAAAAATATATCGTGCTTATTTTGCGGGCCCATTGAAGTTAGAAACTTTGGGCTTGAAATATATACACGTATATATCCACGATAGGTAAAGTGCTACAATTATATAATGACGACCACTGGGGGCGTTGTAAATCCTAAAAATCGTTTTAAATTGCACAATCGCAAATCTTACAGAATCTTAGAGCTTGACTAACTTTTTCATGAATACTATTGATGGACTACTCTGAAGATCGATAAAAATTAGTTTGCCTACGATTGACTGGGTGCGTGGCGAATGTTTAAAATTGATATCACCTAATAAATTGTTCTGGTAGGCTGTATTAATCTGTTATTGGTCTATGATTGAGTATTGCGACGGTTGCAACCGACTGCAAAGTTTTTAATATTTTTCTATATTACTAAAACGTTATTCTTTTTCACACTAAATTGTATTAAACTCTATTATTTAACAGGATCATCATTTGGAAAAACGATAAGAAACCGGTGGTCGAATGAAGAGCGTGAAGAAATATACCAGGCTTTTGGCGACCTGTTGTCGCTTAAAGGATTGCCGTCACTTAATCAATGCAACACAGTTATAAATAATTCTACATATCTAAAATGTAGGACACCGGCGCAAGTAAAAACATGGATAGATAATCAGCGCAAGGCTAAATCAAGGAACTCCGCAAATAGATTAAATAATAAATATGTTGACCATATTTAAAATAAGTGGATTATACTTTTTCGTATATTAATATTAATTTATGTTAAAAAATTTTGGAATTAAAAAAAAATTCATTTTAAATGCATGTATTTAATAACGTCATTTATGTTAATTCACATTATTAATTTTACTTTAACCTAAAGTGATCCAAAACTACATTCAAAATAAATTTGACTCTTAATTTCAATTAAGCCAGTCTGCCACTAAATTTAAAATGTATAAATTTAATAAAATATTGCTGAGTCTTACGTGGTTTAGCGTTATATTTATTTAGTTTAGTGAGTTTTATCGAAATTCACTGTTCCCTAGTCCTCATAACCTCTATATATGAGTCTCTATATTTATATAAAATCAGTATGTTTTTGGGGACAGCTATTTGACTGTTATTTACTAAATTGAAGTGTGAACTGGACCAAATCTCATCGTTCCTGTGTCCTTATAATACACGTTGCTTATGCAAAAAGGTCTGCATATGGCAACCCTGCGTTTTTGTTCCTAAAACTGACCTTATATATAAAGTTCATTATACGGAAAATTTTTATGTTATATACTGAGAGTATTTCGGGAACTGAGTCCTCGTAAAACACGTTACATGGTGTGTACCCAAAATAATGGTTGTATATAAAATTTCTCATAAGTCACGAGGCTATGCTTCTAAGACCGTTAAAATTTCCCAGAGGTTAATTTAGAAGTTCCATCATGATTCCCCAAAGAGAAAACCCCCACTTTTTGGGGTCCCTGAAATCGATGCTCCACATATATATATATATATATATATATATATGTATATATATATATATAATAATTGGGCTAAAATCATTGAGTGTTTCTTAATGGGTTAAGAGTAAGGCCATTGTCAGCTGATTGGCATTCAAAAGTTATCAAAGGTGGCAACGCTGGAGGGTCTGACAGCTGCACATAATCTGTCTTATTGGCCAAACATTAAATTAAAGTTGGAATGCAACATGTGATACCAAAGTTAGCAAGTTGCAATAGTATTAAAATGGTTAATAAACAAGTTATAATAAACATTCTGTGAAATGTAATTGATTTTCAACGATAACACATAACAGGGAGTAGCAACAGCCACAAAAGCTTTTGAAGCTTACTCCCACTTTCGTTCCGTGCTTTTAGTTTCATTGGGTCACTCGAGTGTGGTCGATGTCTCTATTGCTCTTTGCTCCGTTCTGTGCGTGTACATATGTATGTATGTATGTTTTTGGCGCGAGCGGGTTTCGCAGCAACAACAAATAGTTTACGTATAAATCATATACGTACATATGTGGTGCATAAAACAATAAACGATAAGTTAAATAACATAATAAACTATTGTGCATAGTTTTTTGTTATTGATTGCATTCATATAATAAAATACCCACTTCGCAAAGTTTTAAATCCAATCCGATACCAAACCATAAACTTAATAAGTTATATGTACATTTAAACTCAATTGGTTCACTGCACGCGCACAATACGTGCTAATCACAATTGATTCGGCTACAAGTGTGACAACAACAATAACTACAAAGAGCGTTATCAAAAACGGAAGGTGACAACATCGGGGGACAATAAGCTCAACAATAATTGTTTAAGTGAGCAACGAACTGTAGTGTAGTATGTATTACATTCGATTTCAAGTCTATATATAGATAAAGAGAATTGTACTTTAAACAGCATACATAACAAAAACTTTTTTTCCGAAATCAATATATTTTATTCTCATTGTAACAAAATATCTGCAGGTATAGCTATGTTCCCTTACACATGTCAAATAGCTGCCATATGAACGATCTGTCAAGAATCGAACGTTACTAATAGACATTATATTTTTTATGGAAATATTAATTCAACTTGACATTTACGAATTTTGCCATGTTTCTGACGTGTGCACAGACTCTTCAACATCGGGTCCCATATCATATAACTTTATATCTTTATGCATAGGTCGACAAATTTGTTTATGTATGAAAAACCCACTCTGTTTATTAAGATGCATTTGGCAAACTCAGAAATTGCGAATTTCATTTTTCTTGCAAAACCGAAAGCTAAGGGTATTTAATATTTAGCGGGACCAAGATAACCGTTTTTTCTTTTTATACCTTTTTATAAGGTATTTAAAATTTGTCATAAAATGTATAACGCGTAGAAGTAGAATATTCTGACATATGTATATAATATTGATCGAAAAGAAATGGTCGTATAAAATTAATGATTTATCTACTATGCTCCTCACATTTGTATGTATATGCAAAATCTTATCAACATTGGACCGACCGCTAAGTCATATTGCTGCCTTCTTTCTTTGTTTACTAGTTGCACTATGGTGCTTATATATGAGGCGGAGATCAAGATCGCACATCTATATTATGCAGCTCTATAATGAGATTCGGTTTATCATTCATTTTTGTATTGCAAAATATTGTTTCCAAGACTACGAGCTTTACGTTACTCACATATTTGTTAAACTGTAAATCAAAAATATACAAGTATACAACTACTTCGTTTTTTTATTAGCTCGGCAAAAAAAAAAAAACGGGCTTTTCATCGACTCCAAGAAATCGCACTGTAATAATAGGGGTAGCAATGGGTTTGTCCTAATTCATAATGGTTTGGCAGATATAATAATAGGAGTGACCTTAAGCCGAGTTTTTGCTGTACTTATAGAATAACATTTCTTCATTTTTATTTTATTAATACTAAGACATACTACGATAAATACCACAATATTTTGGCAAGTTTTGTACCATAAATTTGAAATATTACATTCTCATCCAGCTCACGACAGTGGAAAATTAACATCTGCCCGTACTATCTTATATATTTGAAAACATAAAATAAAGATATAAAAGGTAGAATAAACGATAGGTGAATTTTCGGTTATTAAGCATTTGACCCAAATTTTTCATCAAAGAGCGGTGCATTGCGAATAAATGTTTACGAAGATCTTTGAAAATGAGTTTGAAACTGATTCGAGAGTAAACAAAAAGTTGAAATTACTCTCTTGGAACCTTCAACCTGCATTTATTATCTAAGAGAGAGGATTTTACAAAAAGAGTGAAACAAGTCTTAAATAAATGTTCATAAAAACCTCTGCAAATAATCTGAAGGCTATTGGATAGTAAACAAAAAAGTTTCATACAACCGTTTATCACTATGTTGCGAGTAGAGAGCGTTTTTCACAATTTTTGCACACCTGCGGGTGGAATTTCTCAAAACCCGTCTAAGCGCAGATCTTCATCACATAACAACAGTAAAAGTATCTGTTTCCTAGGTTACGGCTGTGAGTTGATCACCGATCAGTCAATCAGTCAAGGCAAAGAGATTTTATATAAAGATTAATTGTGGACGCAAACGCCAAACGCAGCACAGTGGAAACGTTCTCCTAAATATCGATTAAACGAATATCGAATGTTTTGAAGATAATTGATTATTGAATGTGCAGTCCAGGTTTTTGTTTGCGTTTTGTAAATTTGTTTTGAGCTGATTTATTTTCACAAATAATTGATATCCCATTAATGCGGGATAGTAAAATATATATTGTGTGCAAATGAGTGTGGCCATATACGCAGGCAAATAAGTTATAAATTGCTGAACACTGTGCATTATATTGCGGAAATCGTAGTTGGTTAGTTTTTATATAGATACACATGAATGTGTATTTATTTTATTTATATACTACGAATAAATGCGTGAATGATGTACATGCAATATGCAATATGTATCTGACAAACATTGCTTCACGTGTATGTACATACATATATTCATATATGTATCCCGATATATGTAATGGTCTAAGTTGCCGATTTCACTTGGCTATGGAGTTAATAATTTCACAATATAAGAATGCGAGCATACACATACGGGATGTACTTGCCAACGGAGTGGCGATATTGGCC